>NC_063258.1:16855147-17155147 GCF_019578655.1 Ricinus communis
TTTTATCCTTTTCATCAAGGCCCCATCCTCGAAATATCATGCAATGATAAAATCAATGATAAAGGAAGAAATACATAATGAACAAGAATTAAAAAGCATAATACATATGAATAATAATTAAACATGCAATAAAATAATCACGAGTAAATCAAAATTTATGCATGACACGTGCATAACCGATATATGACTTTAACTTAAATTTTCGCAACCTCTTTTCTCTCGCCCGATGCCTCTGTGGAGTGAGCCAATGTGATTTGATTATCTAATCACGAAAATAATTTATCAAAATGCTGAAACAATCGACCATTAACCCCAGGTCTAGATTCCTAAGACCGACCTGCCTAAGAATCTTGACTGCAATTTCACCGAAATCGCAACCTCCCTAAAACACCTGACGCCACCCTCCATAAAACAGTCCGGATTCCACAAAAATATCAAATATTCAACAATTTAATACAACGGAGCTCGGGTCTCCAAGACTTCACTATTTTTCCCGACTCCCTCACACAACACAATTTACGACTAAGGGCAGCAACCGACAAACAATTATTTTAACTCATGAATATTTTCTAATACAAGACAATTCAATAAACACATAATTATACCAAAGAATTCCAAAATCAACGGGCCAGAGAAAAATTACCGAGACGCTGATCGCCTACCGACTCGCCTCCAACCGGACCGATCGACGATTCGAATGCACCATCGACTCAAACGATGCATCGATGACGATCCCACTTCTGATTTTTCGATCCCACCCCGATCATCCAGGAGATTTATGGACGATCTCGGCAGAGATTCGCAAACAAGTCTCGATCGCCATGAAACCGATGCCATCAGGGGTTTCGAATGAGGAGAGTCGGGATACATCCTCCGATCATCCATCCATCGTCAAGCTCGCCGAAAAGCTAAAAATGCCTTTACCAACACCTCTGAACTCCCACCTCCGCCACCGGGCCGACGCCTCACCACCAAAAGGAAGCTCTCAACTCAAGGGTCAAAAATGACCGACCTTGCCGCCAAAGGACGAAAAACCAGCCACCACCACGCCTTTCTTTTTTAGTCGCTAATCGCCGCCGCCGCCTGGCCGGACTCACCGCTTAGCAAGACACTCGACCGGCCTGCCCCAACGATTGACGCCACCGGCCGCTACCTCCTTCTCTCCCCGATGACTTCTTTTCCTCTTCCTTCTTCCTTCTTTCTTTTCTTCTATCTTTCCTTCAAATCGACTTTGGTCCCTCAAATTTTTCTTTCTTACCTTTGGTCCGCTAACTTTTTAATTACAATAATTTTGCCAGAAAATTTCCAATTAACCCTTAAACTTTTCTATAGCCTTTTAATTAAGCCCTAACTAATTAATTTGGGCTAAAATAGAATTATTGAAAATACACAATTACATATATATCCTTGCCGACATATTTATTTATAAAATACCAAACATACAAATTTTCATTACAATTATACTTTTAATCCTCATCCCAAAATAAATTTTCAATTTAGTCCTAACACACAATTAATTTAATTAACCAATTTGTTAACTATTTTCCGACTTAAAATTTAATACCACTAGCAAATTAAAATACCAATTTCCCCAAAGATTCTTTTATAAAAACATCCTTTAATTGTCTAACATTAAAATTTCCATTAAATCATTTCAAATTAAACCAATTAAAAAAAATAAAACTAAAAAAGTAAAATTAATTGAAATAAAATTTATTTATTAATTATTATTAATATAATCAATTATTAAAGGAAAATTCGGTATTACATTCTCCCTTTACAAAATTCATCCTCAAATTTTAAAAGAAAAGGGCTCACACCAAGACCGAAACTAAAGAGAATAAGAATCTCTCATCTCCAACTCATTTCTGGAACTTTCCCCGCAGAATTCAACCACAAGACCCATCGACAAAACCCTTAAGCAAATCGACGAACCTAAGAATCCGCGATCCCGACTTACTACTCGAAAAATCAAATCTTCACTTACTTCCACACACCGAGGGTCCAACACGAGCAAAGGATCGAAAATACACTTCTTCAACATGCACTATGAATACTAGATTGACCTCAGAGAACATTATTTGGTGGCAAGTCCAACTTGCATGCCACCTCACCAACCTACCGACAATTTCAAAGGTCCCCAACTTTCCTTCCTTACCAAACCACATCACTTTTGGCACAAGAGATGCTTAAGGAAATACATACCCTCTAATACCAATCTCCACGTGCTCCCACTCGGGTTCGCGACAACTTCTCTGGCTCCGTAGTCATTTCAGCTGTTCGAGAAAAGAATCTCTTTGAAAGATCCGGATCGACTCTAGTTTTGCCAAAATCCACTCGCCAACTTCCTTCCTAAAGACGTGTCCTCGCACGCATGTGAAATCCTTAACATCCATATCACATCATCCACGTCCTATTTGTCACGACCCACTGTGGACCCGTGACTCATGACTAAGGAATGGGTAGGCTTAAGGCCACCGAATCCCGTAATAAGCCCCGACACTCACTAACTCAATCAAATCTCATCTCACATTAATATTATTAAAGCCACAAATTATCTTAATAGTTACATTTTACATAATTATCGTTTGCCGTAAAATTAAAGTAGACCAAACTCATAAATTACGCGGTCCCGATGTAACTCATCAGTGGCATGTTCTATGAAAGCCACATTTCCAAAATGTAATCATCTCATTTAATAAATATCAATGTCTAATGAAATCATTCAACACATATCGAAATAAAGATAAAGAATTTAGGTAAGGCAACGTAATTCGTGGTTTAAAAATAATAATATATGTATTATTATAACGTTACTAATAATAATTATTATATTATTTTCAATAATTAATAATCAAGTGAAATTATTAATATTGTGATGCTAATAATCATATTAAGCATAAATTTCTAAAATAGCATATTAAATTCAGACTTAGCAATAGTGCAACGATTAAGTGACTTTAACTCACGGATTAGCGACTTCCTAGCGCTGTTCTAAGGTTTCGGTGGAGCCACCGAACAGACAGATCATCTAATCACGAAACAATTTATCAATTATGCCAACAATCGACAATTAACCCTAGGTCTAGATTCCTAGATCGACCGACTAAGAATTCTACCGAAATCTAGCGAACCTCCCCTACAACGCAGACATTTACACCTCGTAAACGGGTCCAGACCGCTGGAAAAACACTAGAAATATCCAACAATTTAACACAACGGAGTCGGGTCCCCAAGACTTTACTAATTTCCCGACTCCGCCACACAAACATAAAACACAAGGACATGCAAACCGATGCATAATTATTTTGACTCACAAATATCATCTAATACATAACACAATTTAATAGACACAGAATTAAACCAAGAATTCCAAAATTAACGCCGTAGAAATTATCGTCTTGATCATTGCTGATCGCTTTCTACCGCCGAGTCCGATCGATGATCCGAACACACCAACGGACTCAAACGACACATTGACAACGATCCTCGCCCGATTTTTCCGATCGGTCCCCAATCATCCCGAGAGATTTATGGACAATCTCACCGCCGATTTGCAAACGGCTTGATCACCACGAACGGCGGCCATTGAAGCTTGAGCCGAGGAGAGTCGGATACGCCCTCCGATCATCAATCCTCCACGGGAGCTCATCTAAACAAACGCTACCGCCACCTACCACCTGCTGCCAAAAGGAAGCTCTCGAGGGAGCCGATCGGCACCAAGATCGGCCGGAAAGGTCATTTAAACTGAATAGCCTTCAAAGTCGCTGCCCCTTCTTTTTTTTTCCTCACAGCAACGCCACTGCTGGCTTGCTTGCTGTGAACGCCTCACGGCCACGCCCGATGGGCTCTTCTCTCCTACCGCCACCTACCTCTCTCCGATTTTTTCTTCTCTCCCGACACTCTTCTCTTTTCTTCTTCTCCATATCAACTTTAGGCCCTCAAACTTTCCTTTCTTACAATTAGGTCCCTCAACTTTCTAAATTACGACAATTTTCATCCTGCAGAATTTCCAATTAACTCCCAAACTTCTTTCTAGCCTTTCAATTAAGCCCTTAACTAATTAATTTGGGCTAAAATTAGAATTATAGAAAATATATAATTACCTATATACCGCTAACATTATTATTTACAAAAAAATACCAAACTTACAAATTTTCATTAAACTCCCATATTAATAAAATTATACTTTTAATCATCATCCAAAAATAATTTTCCAATTTAGTCCTAACACACAATTAAATTAAATAATCAATTTACTAAATATTTTTCAACTTAAAATTAAATACCACTAGCTAATTAAAATACCAATTTTCCCAAGAAATTTCTTTTATAAAAACATCATTTACAAATTCTTCCATGATTTTCCAATATATAATTTTATTTATATATATGTTGTATATATATTTGGAAAAATTCTGAATAACCAAAATATAATTATTTCTCAATAATTTACTTAATTAATTTTTAAAATTTCAAACTAATTGGGTATAGAAAAATAACTCCTTTATTCGTCTAATACTAAAATTCAAACTTTGCATTTAAATCACTCGAACTAGACCAAATAAAGATAAAATAAAATTAATTCAAATAATAACTCATTATTAATATAATTATTATTAAATATAAAAATTTAGGTATTACATTCTCCCCTTAAAAATTCGTCCTCAAATTTAAAAGAAAATGGGCTTCACTCTAAGACCGAAACTAAAGAAAATAGGATCTCATCTCCACCGACTTCTAGGGACTTTCCTGGAGAAATAAACTCAACCATAAGACCCATCGACAAAACCCTTAAGCAAAACTCGGCGAATATGAGAATCATGATCCCGACTTACTACTCCTTGGAAATCAAATTTTCACTTACCTTTACACACCGAGGGTCCAACACGGCAAAGGATCAAAATACACTTCCTCAACCCGACCTACAAACCAATCGGATTTGACCTCAAAGAACATTACTTGGCGGCAAGTCCAACTTGCTCGCCACCTCAAAACCGCCAAAAAATAAATTCAAGGGTCTCCACAAGGGCCAACTCGTCCCGCTAAAAATCCTCTCACCAACTCCCTTCCTAATGACGTGTCCCTTGCACGTACAGAAAATCCTTAACATCCACATCACATCATCCACGACATACCATCCATCTGATTTCCATAACCGACACAAAACCATGCCATCCTGACATAAAATTCCTCTTCGACCGAAATCCAAGTCTCCTCTATTATCTAACATGGGCCTACTATGGCATGATTCATTCTCACAACAACTCGACTTTGTCATCCAGAGAATCCTAAGCTAACACTATTTACTTGAAAGATTTACTTATTTATTTACTTTATAATCATCACTGATAAAAATTTATTATATTCTAAGAAAATACTTTATAAAATCATAAAATCTCTAGCCATTTCTTTATATAAAATTCTACAATATCACAAGCACCAAGGTGATGATGCCCCAATCACCAAGGGTTGCAATTCACAATGTATAATGCATGTCCTAAAATGAAATTGTGCATGCCTACGTTGAAATGTCATAATGAATTCTTTCGGATCAAGTAATATTGTATTTAAAAGAAAATACTTGTTCTACTTAGAAAAATAAATAATGTTCGCTTAAGTTTCTCCGACTCCAGCCCCGAAACACTCCTACCACCTTTCTTAAGCTTCTTACGTACCACAAAACTCAACCATAAAACCTCCGACATCCGCTCAACTTCCCACGCACTAACTTTGGCGCTACTCACTAAGGCGATGCCTAATGATGACGAGGCGCCTCATTACACGACCGCGACCACGCTCTGTACTAAACCGATCATGGCCCACCATCAAACAACAATCAAGCATCCAAGGATCGGCCTACACTAATCACTTGAAGAACAGCACGAGTTTGTCGCGCTCGGATCTTCCCATCGCTACAACACTCATTTCAACACAACATCAAGGACAAGCTCACAAGAAAAGAAAGACAGTTCTCTAACACCAAGGCCGAGACACTGAGTCAATGAAAACAACAAGATGACTTGATCCCTGGCTCCATAGTACCAAGAATCTTAGCCTCAGGTCAAGGAAATTAAACCTAAGCTCGATATTAACTTTGTCACGACCCACTTTGTGGACCCGTGACAAGCTTACTACGGATTCGATGACCTTAAGCCTACCCATTCTCTAGCGTCGGTCACGGGTCCACAGAGTGGGTCATGACAATATCATCCATCCTGGTCGCGACAACCGATACAAAACCATGCCATCCTAACACGAAATTCCTCTTTGACTGAAATCCAAGTCTCTCTATTATCCGACACGGGTCTCATCGCGCTACGCATTCACTTCTAAAGAACTCAAATTGTCATCCGTGAGAATCCTAAGTCAGACCATTTACTTGAAAGATTACATATTTACTTACTTTATAACCAACACCGATAGAAGTTATTATTATATTGAAAATACTTTTACAAAATCGTAAAATCTCTAGCCATTTTCTTTATATAAAATTTTACAATATCGCACACTGTGGTGATGATGCCCCTATCACCAACGGCTGAATGCACACGATGTATGATGCATGCCCTAAAATGAATTATGAAGTCAGGCATGCCTAACAGTTGAAATGCCATAATAAATTCTTTCAAGATCGGGCTTAATATTGTATTTTAAAAACACTTGTTCTACTTAGAAAATAAATAATGTTCGCTAAGTTTCTCCGGATTCCGAAGCCCCAAACATACTCCTACCACCTTCTTAAGCTTCTTACAACCACAAAACACAACCATAAATGCTCCGAGCTCGCTTCGACTTCCCACGCACTAACTTCGGGCGCTACTCATTAAGGCGATGCCCGATGCAATGACGAGGCGCTCATGACACGACCAGAACTATGCTCGCACTAGTTCACTACAAAGGCCCACCATCGAAACAATAATCGAAACATCCAAGGCCGAATCGCACTAATCACTGAAGGAAACGTACGAGTCTACCGTGCTTCGGATCTTGCTATCGATATAACGCTCATCCTTAACACAGTATCAAAGACAAGCTCACGAAAAGAATGATTTAACAAAGGAAAATTGAGACACTTGAGTCAATGAAAACAACAAGAAGACTTGATCCTAGCTCCACAAAGACAAGAATCTTAACCTAGGTCGAAGGAAATCTAAACCTAAGCTCGATACCAACTTTGTCACGACCCCATTTGTAGGCCCGGACCTAAGACTGTGGAATGGGTAAGCATAAGGCCACCGAATCCCGTAGTAAGCCCCGACACTCAACGACTTAAATAAATCTCAACTCATTTAATATTATTGATTTCATAATTTATCGTAACCATTAAATTTTACATAATTAATTCGTCCTACGAATTAGGCGAGACCCAAACTACGTAAAAATTACAACCATATATATATCTACTATTTATACTGTGGAGAATATAAGATTTCATAAATTAATATACCAAATCAAATACATCACCCGATGAGGAGTTGGGTTACTAGATAAGAGTCACAAAAGACTAACAATCACGGATATGAAAATAAGAAATCGAGACCGTTGCCCAGAGTGAGTTAAAATCATATATCTAAAAATAGTTGCAATCACTCAATAATACATTTATTTAATTTGAAATAAATACTAAGTCATGCAAAAATAAACGTGTCATGTCATGCTTGAATAAAATAATTTTCACAATGGGACGGAGTACCACAAGAGAACACTAATCCCAACACTAACATCATGATCAATCTCAACATTGACATCCCGACTAACCTCAACTCTAACATCTCGTCTTATCTCATTCTAATGTGAACTAGCGCCCAGAGAGCGAAGCCCACTGTGGTCCTTAACCCGCCTAGTCACTTAATGTTCGTTATCGGCCTTAGCCTTTGGCTCTGTTATTCCAATAAGATCGGGCGTCCAGAGAGTGAAGCTCGACTAGGGACCTTAACCTCTAGTCCGGTCACTTAGGTTTCCAAATAAGCCTGACAGAGCAATGGTCGACTAGGGAGCTTTACTCCCAAGTAACCACACTCTACTAACCCTGCAGAGCGATGCTCGACCAGGCAAGTCTTAATCTTTTCTTTTTAAATTTATGTATTTATCCTTTTCCATCACTCTCGGATTTATACCAAACCCTCATCAAACTCTTATGTTCTACCGCCGTCCCATCCCGAGTCATCATGCAATGATAAAATCAATGATAAAGGAAGAACATACATGAACAGTAATTAGAAAGCATAATACATATGAATAATAATTAAACTTGCAACAAAATAATCACGATAGCAAATCAAAAATTTATGCATGACATGTGCACAACCGATATATGACTTTAACTCACACTATGACCTTTCCCGCTCGATGCCTCGTGAGCGAGCCGAATGTAAGGATTATCTAATCACGAAAATAATTTATCAAAATGCCAAACAATTTTCCATTAACCCTAGGTCTAGATTCCTAGACCGACCGCCTAAGAATCTTGACTGGGTACTTCGCCGAAATTCGCGTAACCTCCCCTAAAACACGGACGTTTAACCCCGTAAAACGGGTCCAGACCGCTAAAAAATACTTCAAATATTCAACAATTTAATACAATGGGAGTCGGGTTCCCAAGACATCATTATTTTCCGACTCCCCACACAACACAATTCACGAATAAGGAAAGCAGTCCGACAAACAATTATTTTAACTCAGAATATTTTCTAATGTACAACATAATTCAATAAACACATAATTATGCTAAAGAATTTCCAAAATCACAAAGCCGGAGAAAAAAAGTTACCGAGACGCTTAATCGCCGGCTGACTCGCCTCTAGCCACGGAGTCCGATCGACGAACCAACATACCATCGGACTCGAAATGACGACCGATGATGATCTCCGCTTTTGATTTCGCGACCGATCCCCGATCATCCAGAGATTTACGGATGATCTCACCGCCGATTCACAAACGAAGTCCGATCACCACGAATCATGAAAATCATCTTAGCAACCACACACCCCAATAACTAATGAGTTATGATACATATGGAATGCAAGAAAACACCCTCCAATCAAGATGATTCCAAAACCCAAGGATCTCCTCAAGTGAAGTTAGGAAAAAAACTAGTTCCAACAATGAAACTAGCACTTGAATTCAACTCCAAACGCCACAAACCAAGTATGATTTGATAAGTTAAGAATCAAACACAAGATTTTGGTTAGAGAACGCCACAAACTAAAAATAGTTTGATAAGTTCAAAGTTCATGCAAGAACTTAAGCAAAAACACTCACAAAGAGCAAACAAAGATTATCATTCAAAATTCTATGTCTACAAATGAATTTGGCTTTGATATTTATAGCCAAAACAAGACAAAGAAACCTAAATGGATGTCTTTGAGCTTCCCCACGTTTCCCCCTTTAATTCCCCCTTAAAACTTATTAAAAGTGGCTGTTTTACACTGATGTCACTCATTTTTGTAACTCCCAAATGACAACTAATTATGTGCATCCATTTTGTAACTCCAAATTATGACTAATTATGTGCATCTATTTTGTAACTCTAAAAGACAACCAATCACACCATAACTTAAGAAAAACCTAATAAAATGAAAATAAAAAAAAGGCTCAAATGAATCCAAATGACCTATGAGTTCAAATTTAAACTTATTGCACTAAATTGATGATTTTGGATCCTTTTGCAATCCTAAATCTTGACTGAGCCTTGTTTGTGTTTGAACACTCCAAATGTCTTTAATTAAGCCCAACAAAGCTTCTTGCATACTTTTGGACTTGGATCTTGTCATTGGACCTCCTTGAAAGCTTAAAGGATCATTTGTAATTCTTGTCTTTATTGCATCATTCCCTCTCTCCCTCGTAAGGATTCGTCCCTCGAATCAGCCCTCATTGTCAACTTCATCACCTACATCAAATAAAGAAAGATCAGCAACATTAAAAGAAGCACTCACATTGCCATACTCACTTGGCAAATCTATCTTATAGGCATTGTCATTAATTCTTTCAAGAACTTGGAATGGCCCATCCCTCTGGCATTAATTTAGACTTCCTTTGGCTTGGAAATCTTTCCTTTCTCAAATGTACCCAAACCCAGTCCACCCGGCTCAAATACAACTTTCTTTCTCCCCTTGTTGTGTTGCTTTTGATATTGTTGATTTCTTTTCTCTATTTGAGTACGACATTCTCATGTAAGCTTTTAACAAATTCAGCTTTTTGCTTGCCTTCAAAATTAGCCTTATCAATGGGTAATGGCAATAAATCCATTGGAGTTAATGGATTGAACCCATATACAATCTCAAAAGGTGAACAATTTGTTGTACCATGAATACTCCTATTGTATGCAAACTCAACATGTGGCAAACATTCTTCCCAATTCTTCAAATTTCTTTGAATTATTGCCCTCAATAGTTGTGAGAGTCCTATTAACCACCTCCGCTTGTCATCCATCCGTCAGGATGACAAGTTGTTTGAGAATAGAAGCTTTGTTCCCATCTTGCTCCAAAGTGTCTTCCAAAAGTGGCTAAGGAACTTGACATCTCTATCAATCGACAATTGTCCTTGAACCCCATGCAATCCAGACCGCCCTGTGGCATGGAATGAAATGTGCCATTTTGCTAAACCTGTCAACAACAACAAAAATAGAATCTTTCCCTCCCCTTGACCTAGGTAATCCTAGAACAAAGTCCATAGAAATGTCTACCCAAGGTTCATTAGGTATGGGAAGTGGAGTATACAACCCATGAGGCATCACTTTAGATTTAGCTTGTTTTATGTTGATGCATCTCTCACATATTTTTGAACATCTCTTTTCATTCAGGCCAAAAGAAATGATTTTCTAAAACATCTAAAGTTTTTCTCACACCAAAGTGCCCCATCAAACCCCCACCATGTGCCTCCCTCACAAGCAACTCTCTTAAAGAAGATTGAGGCACGCATAACTTGTCTATAGAACTTGTCAAACCCCCCCCTCTCACATGCCCCATATACATTAGCAAAATCATGGTCCGAATTATATAATTCCTTAATGAACTCAAAACCCAATAATTTTGCATCAAGTGTAGAAATTAGAGCATACCTTCTAGATAGAGCATCGGCAACAACATTCTCTTTACCTTGTTTGTACTTGATGATGTATGGAAAGGATTCAATAAATTCCACCCATTTAGCATGCCTACGGCTTAGCTTCCATTGTCCTTCGAGATATTTCAAAGACTCATGGTCGGTGTGTATAATGAATTCCTTATACCAAAGATAGTACGCCATGTCTCTAAAACTCTTACCAAAGCATAAAACTCTTTGTCATAAGTTGGGTAGTTTAGACTTGCTCCACTTAGCTTCTCACTAAAGAACGTGAATTGGTCTTCCTTCTTGCATCAAGACTCCACCAATACCTATTCCACTTGCATCACACTCAACCTCAAAGGTTTTAGCAAAGTCGTGCAAAGCAAGTAAAGGTGCCGAACTAAGTTTTTCTTTTAGCAAGTTAAAAGCATCATCTTGTTCTTTTCCCCACTTGAAACCCACATTCTTTTTAATGCATTCAGTTTAAAGGTGCGAATTGTAGAGAAATCTTTAATGAATCTCCTATAAAAGCTAGCAAGACCATGAAAACTCCTAACATCATGCACACTAGTAGGTTTTGTCCACTCTCTAATTACTTTTACTTTTTCTTGATCAACATGAATTCCCTTGTCATTAACAATATATCCAAGAAAAGTAATTTCATTAGTGCAAAAGTGCATTTCTTAAGATTAGCATATAATGTCTCTTGCCTTAACACATCAAAAACCAAACTTTAAGTGTATTACATGCTCATCTAAAGATTTGCTATACACAAGAATATCATCAAAATAAACCACTACAAACTTTCCAAATGAAAGCGCGAAACATGATTCATCAATCGCATAAAAGTACTTGGAGCATTACTTAAACCAAACGGCATGACTAACCACTCATATAATCCATGTTTTGTTTTGAAAGCGGTTTTCCATTCATCACCCTCACGCATTCTTATTTGATGATATCCAGATTTTAAATCCACTTTAGAAAACACACAAGCACCGCGTGCAATTCATCCAACATGTCATCTAGCCTAGGTATAGGATGGCGATATTTTACCGTTATTTTGTTGACAGACGACAATCAACACACATCCTCCATGAACCATCTTTCTTAGGCACTAAAATTACAGGAACCGCACAAGGACTCATGCTTTCTCTTACGTACCCCTTATCCATAAGCTCACTCACTTGCCTTTTGGATTTCTTTTGTCTCCTGGGGTTGCATCTATATGCTGGCCTATTAGGTATGCTTGCACCCTGAATGAAATCAATTTGATGTTCAATTCCCTCGAATTGGTGGTAATCCTTTAGGCACATCTTCGGAAATAGCTCTTCATATTCCCGCAAAAGCTCAAGAACAACACAAGGCAAATCCTTATTAAGATCATTAGAATCATCAAAACTTCCTTGTACATGAGTACAAGTAAGGGCTACCTCTCAAGGTTAGTGTTCTCCTCACATCACTTGGCTTTGCATACACATTCATCTTTCTTTCATTCTCATCTCCCTTGTTTTCTCTCACCTTATGTTTCCTATTACACTCACTTTTACCACTTACCTCATCTTTTTCTTTTTCACTATTTCTTGCTCCCTCCCCCGAGTATTCCCCAAGCTCTTCATATTGTTGTTTAATTCTCACTTGATCATCAAAATGGCCTTGGGAGGTAATGGTCCAAGATTGAACTTTTGTCCATCAATAATCAAGGAATATCGATTCTTGAACCCATCATAAATCACACGCCTATCATATTGCCAAGGTCTTCCCAATAAAACATGTCCCAGATACATGGGAACCACATCACAAAGCACCTCATCCTTATATCTCCCAATGGAAAAGAAATTAGCACTTGCTTATTTACCTTCACAACACCACTCGCCATTCAACCATTGCAACTTGTAAGGCCTTGGGTGTTTGGTAGTTGGTAATTTCAATTTCTCCACAAGCAAAGTACTAGCGACATTAGTACAACTTCCACTATCAACAATCATGTTACACAACTTATTAGCAATTAAACAATGAGTATGAAACAAATTCTCACGCTCGCTCTCCATGTTCATCGTGGTTTATATTGCAAACTAAGTGTGCGTTGTACTACTAACACATCCCCTTTAGCATACTCCAATATCACTAACATCCTCTAAAGTTGGCATGTCATCATTCTCATCATCATTTTCATTTTCACTTTCGGATTCAACAATTCCATCTCTAACAATCATGGTCCTCTTATTAGGGCAATCACGTTGCATAATGACCATGTCCAAGACACTTAAAACACTTCAAGCTTCTAGATTGATTAGCTTGATTCTCAACTTTGTTTTTGCTGCCTATTTCATTTTTATTCTTATTCTCATCCACTTTAGGCTTAGCAAATTTATCATCCTTTTACTCCAATTCGATTTCCAATTAGAAGAACTAGAACTCGAATTAAGTTTAGAATCAAACTTACTTGCACCTTTCGCTTGAGTTGCCTTTCAATTTTCATGGCCACATTCACCATGTCCTCAAGCTCCACATAATGTTGCAACTCCACAAGATCAGCAATATTCTTGTTTAGACCATTCAAGAATCTTGCCATGGTAGCCTCTCTGTCCTCCTCCATATTTGCTTTAATCATAGCCATTTCCATTTCTTTGTGGTACTCCTCCACACTCATGGTTCTTGCTGCCTTAGAGTTTGCAATCGTTGATGCAAATCTCTATAGTAATAGTTAGGAATGAACCTCTTCCTCATGATGCGTTTCATCTCCATCCATGACCCTACGGGTCTTTCTCCATTTCGTCTCCTTTCCCTACACAATTGATGCCACCAAACACTAGCTGTAATCACAAAACTCAATCCAAAGCAGAAGTTTTACCTTTTCTCCTCCGAATAGTTATGGCATTCGAAGATCATCTTCACCTTTGCTCCCATTCCAAGTAGACATCAGGATCATTCTTTCCTTGAAAGGAAGGAATTTTCATTTTGATGCTGCCTAGGTTGCGATCTACACCATCTTGCCTTGATCTCCTATTGTGTCTCCTAGGATGGTCATCTCCACCAAAAGTGGTTGCTTGGTCATCCTCCAAATCATCTTCGGCATCATAATCCTCTTGTTCAAAGGCTAGTTGCCTTTCTCTTCTAGGCTCGTTTTGAATTCTTGTAATAGTTTCAAATTTTGCCTTCTCACACTTTCAACAACATCATCCATTCGCCTATACATTCTTTCAAACTCTTTTGCATTGCTTGCAAAGTTTGCTCAATGGATGCTCCAACACTACTTGAAACTTGTTCTTTTGACATTGTGCGTAAAAATCCGAAAAACAAGTTAGTATAGCCTCACAAAACACTACTTCGCGTGGTGTCTCTCAATTAAACGTCACACTTCGTGTTTCACTCAAAGTTTTGGATTTTCTCGATGCTAGTCTCACCACTATTGCCTTTTACCTCTCTTGCTTTTGCTTTAGGTTCTTAGATGAACTAATCACCTAAACAAACCAAATCAGATTATGGCAATTCAATGGAGTGAAAAGAAGAAAAAAAAGGTTGGTCTAGATTAAGTTGTTAGGTCAGGCCAAATTTAAAGTAGCTAGACATAAGAAAGCAATAAAATAAAATAATAGAATATGATTTCTATGCCGCCCAAATTTTCTCTTTTTTTTTCTTTTTTGATCTTGTGATTCTTTTTTTTTAATGATAATAACACAACTGAAAAGAAATTATGAACAACACAATTTTTTTTTTGCAAGGGACAACGAAGTTTTACTTTATGCGCACAAAGGTGTAAACTTTGAAAAGAATGAGTACTTAGAAGGAAAATATTGAAACAAGAAGAATTTGGCTCAAAAAAAATAAAGAAGATGAGAAACTTTAATAACACACAAAACACAAAGATAAGCAAACCTCAACTTGAAGCAAGCTCTGATACCAAATGATAGGAAATCATCATCTTAGCAACCACACACCCCAATAACTAATGAGTTATGATACATATGGAATGCAAGAAAACACCCTCCAATCAAGATGATTCCAAAACCCAAGGATCTCCTCAAGTGAAGTTAGGACAAAAACTAGTTCCAACAATGAAACTAGCACTTGAATTCAACTCCAAACGCCACAAACCAAGTATGATTTGATAAGTTAAGAATCAAACACAAGATTTTGGTTAGAGAACGCCACAAACTAAAAATAGTTTGATAAGTTCAAAGTTCATGTAAGAACTTAAGCAAAACACTCACAAAGAGCAAACAAAGATTATCATTCAAAAATTCTATGTCTACAAATGAATTTGGCTTTGATATTTATAGCCAAAACAAGACAAAGAAACCTAAATGGATGTCTTTTGAGCTTTCCCACGTTTCCCCCTTTAATTCCCCTTAAAACTTATTAAAAGTGGCTGTTTTTACATTGATGTCACTCATTTTTGTAACTCCCAAATGACAACTAATTATGTGCATCCATTTTGTAACTCCAAATTATGACTAATTATGTGCATCTATTTTGTAACTCTAAAAGACAACTAATCACACCATAACTTAAGAAAAACCTAATAAAATGAAAATAAAAAAGGCTTCAAATGAATCTTATTGGACCTATAAGTTCAGCCCAAACTTATTGCACTAAATGGATGATTTTGGATCCTTTTGCAATCCTAAATCTTGGATCGAGCCTTGTTGTGTTTGAACACTCCAAATGTCTTTAATTAAGCCCAACAAAGCTTCTTGCATACTTTTGGACTTGGATCTTGTCATTGGACCTCCTTGAAAGCTTAAAGGATCATTTGTAATTCTTGTCTTTATTGCATCAAAATCATGCCATTGCGAAGCAGGCGAGGAGAGTCGGGATACGCCCTCCGATCATCCATCCCTCGTTGGAGCTCACCGGAAAAGCTAAAAATGCCGCTAAAGCTAACGCCGCCACCAAAAGGAAGCCCTCAACTCAACGGCCAATACAAGATCGACCTTGCCGCCAAAGGATGCTCTGAACACTTGAATGGCGCTCGGCAACCACAACGCCTTTTTTTTACTGCTAACATCATTGGCCGTGTAATGACACCCTTTGAAGCCGGCGTCTTGCGCGCCCGACCAGTCGACACCGGCTGCATTTCTTCTGCGCCTCCTTTCTCTCCCAGATAACTTGTTCTCCGTCTTCCTTCTTCCTTCTTCCTTCTTTCTTTCCTTCCATATCGACTTTTGGTCCCTCAAATTTTTTTTCTTACTTTTTGGTCCCTCAACTTTTTTAATTACAACAATTTCGCCGAGTAAAATTTCCAATTAACCCGTAAGCTTTTCTTTAGCCTTTCAATTAAGCCCCTAACTAATTAATTTGGGGCAAAATAGAATTATTAAAAATACATAATTACATATATACCCTTGCCGACATATTTATTTATAAAAATTCCAAACATACAAATTTTCATTAAACCCCCATAATAATAAAATTATACTTTTAATCCTCATCCCAAAATAAATTTTCAATTTAGTCCTAACACGCAATTAATTTAATTAACCAATTTGCTAACTATTTTTCAACTTAAAATTTAATACCATTAGCTAATTAAAATACCAATTTCCCAAAAAATTCTTTTATAAAAACATCCTTTAATTGTCTAACATTAAAATTTCCATTAAATTATTTCCAATTATAAATAAAATAAATAAAGTAAAATTAATTTAAATAAAAACTTATTTATTAATTATTATTAATATAATCAATTATTAAAGGAAAATTTGGGTATTACATTGCTAGTCTTCCTGCGATTCTTATCTAGCACCCGACTCCTTCACCATCCAAGTTAATGTTATCGATTTTAGTATGTTTGACTTGTAAAATTCTAGATTCTAAATTTTAAACTTATCAATTTGTAATTTTATGTAAATTCGAGTCTTGCCTAATTATGTTAGCAGACCGAATTAAATATATAGGTTAATTGTGAATCAATGCTTTGGATTGAGTCCGAATTTCAATTTGATTAAGTTAGTGAATAGTCAGGCTTACTATGGGATTTGGTGGCCTTAAGCCTACCTATTTTCTAATGCTAGTCACGGGCACACAGATCGGGTCGTGACACCGTAAAACTTGTATATTTTTAAATTTGAGAAAACGACCCCATAATAGTGCGAATAATCTAATATGAGAAAAAAGACCCTGTAAAAGTGGTATATTTATCAATATAAGAAAATAAGCCCATAAAACGTATATATTTATGAATCTAAGAAAACAATCCCGTAAAAGTAGTGTAATTGAGAAAACCGCCTTATAGAAGTGTAAATTTTTTAATATGAGAAAATACCCCGTAAGAGAGATATATTTATAAATATTAGCAAACAACCCCGTAATACGGGGATATTTATCAATCGAAAAAATAACCCTGTAATTTTGGTATATTTGTGAGTATGAGAAAAAATCACCTTAAATGGGTTAACTTTATAATACAAGAAAATAACCCTGTAAAATGTGTATATTTATGAATTTGAAAAAACAACCCCATAATAGTGCTAATAATTTAATATGAGAAAACGACGTTGTAAAAGTGGTATATTTATCAATATAAGAAAATAACCCCGTAAAACTTATGTATTTATGAATATGAGAAAACAACCCCATAAAAGTAGTGTAATTGCAAGTCTAAGAGAAACGACCTCTATAGTATGGGTAAATCTTTTAATATGAGAAAACAAACCTATAATAGGGGTATATTCATAAATATTAGAAAACAATCCCGTAATATGGGGATATTTATCAATCATAGAAAATAACTCCGTTATTTTGGTATATTTGTGAATATGAGAAAACAACCCTTTAAATGGGTTAATTTTATAATATGAGAAAACAACGCCGTAAAACGGGTAAATTTTCTGATATCAAAAAATAATCCTGTAAAACATGTATATTTATGAATTTTGAAAAACAATCCCATAGTAGTGCTAATAATTTAATATAATAAAATGAAGCTGTAAAAGTGGTATATTTATCGATATAAGAAAATAATCCCGTAAAAAGTGTATATTTATGAATTTGAGAAAATAACCCCGTAAAAGTAGTGTAATTGCGAGTCTAACAAAACAGCCTCGTTGAAGGGGTAAATTTTTTAATATGAGACAATAACCCCGTAAGAGGGGTATATTTATAAATATTAGAAAACAGCCCAGTAATACGGTGATATTTATGAATCTGATGAAATAACCCCGTAATTGTGGTATATTTGTGAGTATGAGAAAACAACCCCTTAAATGGATTAATTTTATAGTATAAGAAAACAACCCCATAAAAGGGGTATATTTATCAATATAAGAGAATAATCTCGTAAAACGTGTATATTTATGAATTTGAAAAACAACCCCATAATAGTGCTAATAATTTAATATGAGAAAACCACTTCGTAAAAGTGATATATTTATCAATATAAAAAATAACCCTCAAAACTTGTATATTTATGAATCACAGAAAACAACCCCGTAAAAGTAGTGTAATTGCGAGTCTAAGAGCACGACCGTAGTAGGAGTAAATCTTTTAATATGAGAAAAAATCATGTAAGTGGGGTATATTTATAAATATTAGAAAACAACCCCGTAGTACAGGGATATTTATCAATTGGAGAAAATAACTCAGAATTGTGGTATATTTGTGAGCTTGAGAAAGCAACACCTTTAATGGGTTAATTTTATAATATGAGAAAACAACCCTGTAAAATGAGTATATTTAATGATATAAGAAAATAATCCCAAAACATGTAAACGTGTATATTTATGAATCCTGAGAAAATAACCCCGTAAAAGCGGTGTAATTGTGACTCCAAGAAAATAACGCCGATAGAAGGGGTAAATTTTTAATATGAGAAAACAACCCTATTAGAGGGGTATATTTATAAATATTAGAAATGACGTAATACGGTGATATTTATGAATCTAATGAAATAACCCCGTAATTGTGGTATATTTTTAGTATGAGAAAACAACCCTTAAATGGGTTAATTTTATAATATGAGAAAACCACCCGTAAAAGGGGTATATTTGTCAATATAAGAAAATAACTCCGTAATATTCGTATATTTATGAATTAAAAAAAATAACCCCATAATAGTGCTAATAATATAATATGACAAAATGACTTGTAAAAGTGGTATATTTATCAATATAAGAAAATAACCCCGTAAAACTTGTATATTTATGAATCCGAGACCACAACCCCGTAAAAGTAGTGTACTTGTGAGTCTAAGAGAACGTACCTCGTAGTAACGGTAAATCTTTTAATATGAGAAAACAACCCTATAATAGGGTATATTCATAAATATTATAAAACAACCCCGTAATACGGGATATTTATCAATCGGAGAAAATAACCCGTTATTTTGGTATATTTCGATTATGAGAAAACAACCCTTAAAATGGGTTAATTTTATAATATGAGAAGACAACACCGTAAAGGGTATATTTGTCGATATAAGAAAATAATCCTACAAAACTTGTATATTTATAAATTTAGAAAAACAACCCCATTGTAGTGCTAATAATATAGTATGAGAAAACAACGCTTTAAAAGTGGTATATTTATCAATATAAGAAAATAACCCCGTAAAATATGTATATTTATGAATCAAGAAAAACAACCCCGTAAAATTAGTGTAATTGCGAGTCTAACAAAACATCCTCGTAGAAGGGCTAAATGTTTTAATATGAGAAAACAATTCGTAAGAGGGGTATATTTATAAATGTTAAAAATACCGTAATATGGTGATATTTATGAATCCGATTAAATAACACCGTAATTGTGGTATATTTGTGAGTATGAGAAAACAACCCGTTAAAAGGATTAATTTTATATATGAGAAAATAACCCCATAAAGGGGTATATTTGTCAATATAAGAAAATAACCCCGTAAAATGTGTATATTTATTATTTTGAACAAATGACAGCATAGTAGTGCTAACAATTTAATATGAGAAAACAACACCGTAAAAGTGGTATATTTATCAATATAAGAAAAAAAAACCGAAACATGTATATTTATAAATCCGAGAAAACAACCTCGTAAATGTAGTATAATTGTGAGTCTATTGGAACAACCTTGTATTAGGAGTAAATTTTAATATGACAAAATAATCCCGTAGAGGGGTATATTTATAAATAATAGCATACAACCCCGTAATACGGGAAATATTTATTAATCAAGAAAATAACCCCGTAATTATGGTATATTTGTGAGTATGAGAAAACAACCCCTTAAATGGGTTAATTTTATAATATCGAAATCAACCCCGTAAAACGGATATGTTTGTCGATTTAAAAATAACCTCGTAGTGTATATTAATGATTTTGAAAACAACCCCATAATAGTGCTAATAATTTAATATGTGAAAATGACCTGTAAAAGTGGTATATTTATCAATATAAGAAAATAACCATGTAAAACGTGTATATTTATGAATCTGAGAAAACAACCCCATAAAAGTAATGTAATTACGAGTCCAAGAAAACAACATCGTAGAAGGAGTGAGTTTTTAATATTAGAAAATAACCCCGTAAGAGGGGTATATTTATAAATATTAGAAAATAATACGAATGTTCATGAATCCGATGAAATAACCCCGTAATTGTGTTATATTTGTGAGCATGAGAAAACAACCCCTTAAATTGGTTAATTTTATAGTATGAGAAAACAACCCCAGAATGGGGTATATTTATCAATATAAGAAAAGAACCCCGTAGAACATATATATTAATGAATTTGAGAAAACAACCCCATAATAATGCTAATAATATAATATGAGAAAAGGGCCCCCGTAAAAGTAGTATATTTATCAATATAAGGAATAACTTCGTAAAACGTGTATATTTATGAATATGAGAAAACAACCCCGTAAAAGTAATATAATTACGAGTCTCAGAAAACAACCTCATAGAAGAGATAAATATTTAAATGTGGGAAAATAACCCATAAGAGTGGTATATTTATAAATATTAGAGAACAGCCCCGTAATACATGATGTTTATGAACATAATGAAATAACCCCGTAATTGTGGTATATTTGTGAGTATGAGAAAACAATCTCTTAAATGGATTAATTTTGTAATATGAGAAAACAAACCCTAAAAGGGGTATATTTGTCGATATAAGAAAATAACCTTGTAAAACGTGCATATTTATGAATTTGAGAAAACAACTCCCAAATAGTGGTAATAATTTAATATGAGAAAACGACTCGGTAAAAGTGGTATATTTATCAATATAAGAAAATAACACCATAAGATGTGTATATTTATGAATATGAGAAAATAACCCCGTAAAAGTAGTGTAATTGTAGTATTAGAAAATGTACTTGGAGAAAGAGTAAATCTTTTAATAAGAAAACAACCCCGTAAAAGGGGTATATTTGTCAATATGAGAAAATAAACCTGTAAAACGTGTTTATTTATGAATTTGAGAAAACAACCCTATAATATTGCTACTAATTTAATATGAGAAAACGACCCCATAAAAGTGCTATATTTATCAATATAAGAAAATAATCCCGTAAAAAACATGTATATTTATAACCGGAGAAAACAACCCCGTAAAAGTAATGTAATTGCAGTCTAAGAAAACAACACAGAAAGGGTAAATTTTTAATATGAGAAAACAAGCCCGTAAGAGGGTATATTTTTAAATATTAGAAACCAACCCGTAACATTTGGATATTTATCAATCGGAGAAAATAACTCTGTAATTGTGGTATATTTGTGAGTATAAGAAAATAAACCCTTAAATGGGATAATTTTATAATATGAGAAAACAACTTCGTAAAAGGGGTATATTTGTCAATATAAGAAAATAACCCCATAAAACATATATATTTATGAATCTAAGAAAACAACCCCGTAAAAGTAGTGTAATTGCGAGTCGAAGAAAACAGATCGTAGAAGGTAAATTTTTAATATGAGAAAACAACCCGTAATAGAAGTATATTTATGAGTATTAGAAAACAACCCCGTAACATGGGGATATTTATCAATTGGAGAAAATAATCCCGTAAAACATTTATATTTATGAATCTAAGAAAACAACCACGTAAAAGTAGTGTAATTGCGAGTCAAAGAAAACAGCATCGTAGAATGAGCAAATTTTTTAATATGAGACAACAACCCCGTAAGAGGAGTATATTTATAAATATTAGAAAACAACCCTGTAATTCGGTGATATTTATGAATATGAGGAAATAATCCCGTAATTATGGTATATTTGTGAGTAAGAGAAAACAACCCCTTATATGGATTAATTTTATAATATGAGAAAATAACCCCGTAAAAGGGATATATTTATCAATATAAGAAAATAACCCCGTAAAACATGTATATCTATGAATTAGAGAAAACAACCCATAATAGTGCTAATAATTTAATATGACAAAACGACCTTGTGAAAGTGGTATATTTATCAATATAAGAAAATAACCTTATAAAACATGTATATTTATGATCTGAGAAACCAACCCCGTAGAAGTAGTGTAATTGCGAGTCTCATAAAACAGCCTCGTAGAAGAGATAAATTTTTAATATGAGACAACAACCCCGTAAGAGAGGTATATTTATAAATATTAGAAAACAGCCCCGTAATACACTAATATTTATGAATATGATGAAATAACCCCGTAATTGTGGTATATTTGTGAGTATGAGAAAACAACCCCTTAAATGGATTAATTTTATAATATGAGAAAACAACCCCGTAAAAGGGGTATATTTGTCAATTTAAGAAAATAACCCCGTAAAACTTGTATATTTATAAATTTGAGAAAATAACCCCATAATAGTGCTAATAATTTAATATAAGAAAACGACGCAGTAAAAGTGGTATATTGTATATTTATCAATATAAGAAAATAGCCCCATAAAACTTGTATATTTATGAATCTGAGAAAACAAACCTGTAAAAGTAGAGTAATTGTGAGTCTAAGAGAACAACCTCATAATAGGGGTAAATCTTTTAATATGAGAAAAACCCTGTAAGTGGAATATATTTATAAATATTAGAAAACAACCCCTTAATACGGGGATATTTATCAACCGGTGGGCAATATTGTAGAATTTTATATAAAGAAAATGACTAGAGATTTTACGATTTTATATAGGTGTTTTTTAAGATAGTAATAATTTTTATCAGTAATGATTATAAAGTAAATAAATAAGTAAATCTTTCAAAGTATATTGTATTAGCTTGGGATTCTCTAGATGACAAGCTTAGTCGCTGTGAGAATGAATCCTTGGCCCAGTAGGCTCCATGCTGGAATATAGAGGAATAGAGGAGACTTTCTAGATTCTAGTCGAGGAGGAATTTTGTGTCAGGATGGCATGGTTTTGTATCAGTTATTGCAATAAGATGGATGATGTGACGTGGATGATGTGATGTGGATGTTAAGGATATTCTGTATGTGCAAGGGACACGTCATTAAGAAAGAAGCTGGCGAATGAATTTTGGCAGGACCAAAATTGGTCCAGATCATTTCATTTCAGAGAAGATTCCTTTTTGCTCGCGAGCGGTTGAAGACGACTTTTAAAAAGTAGAGGAGTTATGCGAACCTGAAGTGGGAGCACGTGGAGATTTGTATTAGAAAATATTACGTTTCTCTAAGGTGTCTCATATGCAAGAAGTGATGTGGCTTGGTAAGAAAGGCAAGTTAGCCCTTATTGTGTGGGACCCTTGGATTTATCAAGGGGATTGGTGAGATGGTATACAAGTTGGGCTTGCCGCCAAATTTTTCTCGCAGGTCAATTCGGTATTTCGTATATCCGTGTTGAGGAAGTATATTTTCAATCTTTCCCTCGTGTTGCAACCTCGGTGTATGGAAGTAAGTGAAGATTTGACTTCTGAGAAGCAATCAGTCATGATCGTGGATTCTCAAGTTCATCAACTTTGCTCTTGAGTTTTACCGATAGTCAAGGTCTTGAGGTTGAATTATTCTATCGAGGAAGGTACCCGAGAAGCCGAGCTGGAGATGAAAGGTTCTTACTCTTATTAATTTCGGTCTTTGTGTGAGCCTCTTTCTTTTAAATTTCGAGGACAAATTTTCTTAAGGGGAGGAGAGTGTAATACCCAAAATCTTCTCTTAATAATAATAATATTAATAATAATAAATGACGAGTTTTTATTTAATATTACTTTTTTTTAATTAATTTAATTGGAATGATTTAAAATAGAATTTCAATGCTAGATAAAAATAAGGGAGTTATTTTTCTACATCTAATTAGTTTGATTTTTAAAAAATTAATTAAATAAATTAAGTGTTAGGATTAAATTTTGGAATAAGGATTAAAAATATAATTTTATTAATACGGGATTTTAATAAAAATTTATATGGTTGGTATTTTGTAATTAAATGTGTCGGTAAAGGTATTTTAGTAATTTCACATTTAAAAGCAAGGGTAAATAAATTATTCTCCATTTTCAATAATTTTAATTTGGCCCAAATTAAATAGTTCGGGGCTTAATTAAAAAGCTAAAGAAAAGTTGGAGGGTTAAACAAAAATTTTACAAGGCAAAATTGTTAATAATTAAAAAAGTTAAGGGACTAAATGGTGAAGAAGAATAGTTGGAGGACCAACTTGCGATAGAGAAAAGAAAGAAAAGAAAGGGAATGAAGAAGAAGAAGAAGAAGAAGAGAAGAAGAGAGAGGAAGCCGTGTTGGCTTCAATGGTGGATGGGTGGTGGAGGCTCTACCGAGGGTGGTGACAAGAGGTGCGACCATCAATGGCGAGCATGCTAGGGCGACGATGGCGTTGAACGGCGGCAGAGGCAATGGAAAATGGCCGAAATGGCAGCCATTTTTGCCATCGCTATGGAGTTTCCGACCATTTGCGGCATTTTAGGCTCAAAATGATCAACAACTTCTAGGCTTCCTTTCCGACCATCACTAACCTCTTAACGCCGAAATTGCAAAATCCGCGAGGTGAAAGTATTGGGGCGTTTAGATTTTCACTTTTCCCAGGGTGCCGCTGAGCTCCGACGATCGGAGGGCATATCTGACTCCCTAAGCTCAAGCTTTCAATGGCATTAGTTTGCGATTGACCCGCTTGAAAATCACGAGATCCTCCATAAATTTCTCCTGATGATCGGGTCGGATCAAGATTGGGTGGTGGAATCATCATCAACGCGTTGTTTCTAGTCCATAGGCATGCTCGGATCATCGATCGACTCGACTTGGTAACTCTCTATCCCGTGGATTTTAGAGTTTGTTGAGAAAATTATGTGATTAATTATTGTGTTGAGCATTAGAAAATTATGTGAGGTTTGTTTGTCCAAATAATAAATTGTCGACCGTCCGCCAATAATCGTGATTTGTGATGTGGCGAGTCGGAAAATAATAAAGTCTGCCGACCCAACTCCCGTTAGATAAAATTGTTTGAAATTTGAAGTGTTTTCTGACAGTCCTGGACCCGTTACACCATGGGGTAGACGTCTGTTTAGGGACGCTCAACTTCTAGAATTTATCCGAGTCAAATTCTTAGATGTTAATTCTAGAAGTCTAGGCCTAGGTTTATTTATCAAATGTTTTACTTTTCCGATTGAATTGTTCCCATGATTAGATAATCCGAGCCGTGTTGTTAGCTTTCAGCTCTTTCATCTAGCAGCCCGAGTCCTTCATCTTCGGATTAAACTAACTGATTTTATTAGTATATTTGATCTCTTAAAAAAATTCTAGAATCTCTGCAGTAGAAATTTCAGATTTATCATTTTGTAATTTTATGTAAATTCAAGTCTTGCCAAATTATGCTGGCAGATCGAATTAAATAGGTAGTATCTAATGGATAAAGGTTAATTGTAGAATAGAGCTAATGATTTGAATCCAGATTGCATTTTGTTTGAGTTAGTGAATAGTCAGGCTTACTACGGGATTTGGTGGCCTTATGCCTACCCATTTCCTAGTACCGGTCACGGGCCCACATATCGGATCGTGACAAACCCCTTAAATGGGTTAATTGTATAATATGAGAAAATAACCCCGTAAGAGAGGTACATTTGTCAATATAAAAAATGACCCCATAAAATGTGTATATTTATGGATTTGAGAAAACAACCCCATAATAGTGCTAATAATTTAATAAGAGAAAACGACCTTGTAAAAGTGGTATATTTATCAATATAAGACAATAACCGCGTAAAAACGTGTATATTTATGAATTTGAGAGAACAACCCCGTAAAATTAATGTAATTGCGGGTCTAAGAGAACAGCCTCGTAGTAAGGGTAAATTTTTTAATATGAGAAAACAACCCTATAAGAGGGGTATATTTATAAATATTAGAAAACAACCCCGTACTACGGGGATATTTATAAATTGAAGAAATAAACCTGTAATTTTAATATATTTGTGAGTATGAGAAAATAACACTTTAAAGGGGTTAATTTTATAATATGAGAAAACAATCCCGTAAAAAGGATAAATTTGTCAATATACGAAAATAATACTGTAAAACATATATATTTATGAATTTGAGAAAACAACCTCATAATAGTGCTAATAAATTAATATGAGAAAACGACCTCATAAAATTGGTATATTTATCAATATAAGAAATTAACCCCGTAAAATGTGTATGTTTATGAATATGAGAAAACAACCCCGTAAGAGGGTATATTTATAAATATTAGAAAATAACCCCATAGTACGGGAGATTTATCAATCAGAGAAAATAACCTTGTAATTGTGGTATATTTGTGAGTATGAGAAACAACTCCTTGAATGGGTTAATTTTATAATATGAAAAAATAATCTCGTAAAAAGGATATATTATTCAATATACGAAAATAATACTGTAAAACATGTATATTTATGAATTTGAGAAAACAACCCCGTAATAGTGCTAATAATTTAATATGAGAAAACAACTTCGTAAAAGTAGTATATTTATCAATATAAGAAATTAACCCCGTAAAACGTGTACGTTTATGAATCTGAGAAAGAACCCGTAAGAGGGATAAATTTATAAATATTAGAAAACAACCCCGTAGTATGTGTATGTATATGAATATGAGAAAACAACCCCGTAAGAAGGTATACTTATAAATATTAGAAAATAACCCCATAGTACGAGGAGATTTATCAATTAGAGAAAATAACCCTGTAATTGTGGTATATTTGTGAGTATGAGAAACAACTCCTTGAATGGGTTAATTTTATAATATGAGAAAATAATCCCGTAAAAAGGATATATTATTCAATATACAAAAATAATACTGTAAAACATGTATATTTATGAATTTGAGAAAACAACCCCATAATAGTGCTAATAATTTAATATGAGAAAATGACTTCGTAAAAGTAGTATATTTATCAATATAAGAAATTAACCCTATAAAACATGTACGTTTATGAATCTGAGAAAGAACCCCGTAAGAGGGGTAAATTTATAAATATTAGAAAACAACCCCGTAGTACGGGGATATTTATCAATCGGAGAAAATAACCCTGTAATTGTGGTATATTTGTGAGTATAAGAAAACAACTCCTTGAATGGGTTAATTTTATAATATGAGAAAACAACCCCGTAAAAGGGGTATATTTGTCAATATATGAAAATAACCCCGTAAAGCATGTATATTTATGTATATAGGAAAACAATCCCGTAAAAGGGATATATTTATAAATATTAAAAAACAACCCCGTAATACATAGATATTTATCAATCAAAGAAAATAACCCTGTCATTTTGGTACATTTGTGAGTATGAGAAAACAACGCCTTAAATGGGTTAATTTTATAATATAAGAAAACAACCTCGTAAAAAGGGTATATTTGTCAATATACGAAATAATTCAGTAAAACATGTATATTTATAAATTTGAGAAAACAACCCCATAATAGTACTAATAATTTAATATGAGAAAACAACCCTGTAAAAGTGGTATATTTATTAATATAAGAAAATAACCCCGTAAAACGTGTATATTTACGAATCTGAGAAAACAATCCCATAAAAGTAGTGTAATTGTGAGTCTAAGAAAACAGCATCATAGAAGGGGTAAATTTTATAATATGAGAAAACAACCACTTAAATTGGTTAATTTTATAATATGAGAAAACAACCCCGTAAAAGGGGCATATTTGTCAATATAAGATAATAACCTCGTAAAACATGTATATTTACGAATTTGAGAAAACAACACCATAATAATGCTAATAATTTACTATGAGAAAATGATCCCGTAAAAGTGGTATATTAATCAACATAAGAAAATAACCCTATATATGAATCTAAGAAAATAATCTCGTTAATTTAGTGAAATTGCGAGTATGAGAAATTAGCCTTGTAGAAGGGGTAAATTTTTTAATATGAGAAAATAACCCCGTAATACGGAGATATTTATCAATTGGAGAAAACAATCCCATAATTTTGGTATATTTGAGAGTATGAGACCCTTAAATGGGTTAACTTTATTATATGAGAAAGCAACCCCGTAAAAGGGGTATATTTGTCAACATAAGAAAATAACCCGTAAAACGTGTATATTTATGAATTTGAGAAAACAACCCTTTAAATGGGTTAATTTTATAATGTGAAAAAATAACCCTGTAATAGGAGATATAAGAAAATAACTCTGTAAAATGTGTGTATATATGAATTTGAGAAAACTACTCTAGAATAGTGCTAATAATATAATATGAGAAACGACCCCGTTAAAGTCGTATATTTCTCAATATAAGAAAATAACACCCGTAAAATGTGTATATTTATGAATCTGAAAAAATAGCTCCGTAAAAGTAGTGTAATTGCGGGTTTGAGAAAACAGCCTCATAGAAGGGATAAATTTTTTAATCTGAAAAAATAACCCTGTAAGAGAGGTATATTTATAAATATTAGAAAACAACCCCGGAATACGAGGATTTTAATCAATCGGAGAAGATAACCCTGTAATCTTTGTATATTTGTGAGTATAAGAAAACAACCACTTAAATGGGTTAATTTTATAATATGAGAAAACAACCCCGTAAAAGGGGTATATTTGTCAATATAAGAAAATAACCTCGTAAAACGTATATATATTTACAAATTTGAGAAAACAACACCATAATAGTGCTAATAATTTAGTATGAGAAAATGATCCCGTAAAAGTGGTATATTAATCAATATAAAAAAATAACCCTGTAAAATGTATATATTTATGATTCTAAGAAAATAACCCTATTAATTTAGTGAAATTGCAAGTCTGAGAAAACAGCCTTGTAGAAGGGGTAAATTTTTTAATATGAGAAAACAACCCTATAATACAGAGATATTTATCAATTGGAGAAAATAATCCTGTAATTTTGGTATATTTGAGAGTATGATATCCTTAAATGGGTTAACTTTATTATATGAGAAAACAACCCCGTAAAAAGGGTATATTTGTCAACATAAGAAAATAACCCCGTAAAACATGTATATTTATGAATTTGAGAAAACAACACCATAATAGTGCTAATAATTTAGTATGAGAAAATGATCCCATAAAAGTGGTATATTAATCAATATAAGAAAATAACCCTGTAAAATGTATATATTTATGAATCTAAGAAAATAACCCCGTTAATTTAGTGAAATTGCGAGTCTGGAAAAACAGCCTTGTAGAAGGGATAAATTTTTTAATATGAGAAAGCAACCCCGTAATACGGAGATATTTATTAATTAGAGAAAATAATCCCGTAATTTTGGTATATTTGAGAGTATGAGACCCTTAAATGGATTAACTTTATTATATGAGAAAGCAACCCCGTAAAAGGGGTATATTTGTCAACACAAGAAAATAACCCTATAAACGTGTATATTTATGAATCTGAGAAAACAATCCCGTAAAAGTAGTGTAATTGCGAGTCTAAGAAAATAGCCTCGTAGAAGGATAAATTTTTTAATATGAGAAAATATTCCCGTAAGAGGGATATATTTATAAATATTAGCAAACAACCCCGTAATATGAGGGTATTTATCAATCAGAGAAAATAACTCCTTAATTTTGGTATATTTGTGAGTATGAGAAAACAACCCCGTAAAGGGGTATATTTGTCAACATAAGAATATAATCTCGTAAAACGTGTATATTTATCAATATGACAAAACAATCTCGTAAAAGTAGTGTAATTGCGAGTCTAAGAAAACAGCCTCGTAGAAGGGTAAACTTTTTAATATGAGAAAACAACCCTATAAGAGGACCTTACTTCCAGTCTGGTTACTTAGGTTTCCAAATAAGCCGGCGCCTAGAGAGCAATGCTCGACCAGGGACCTTTACTCCGGCAACCACACTCTACTAAGCCTAGAGAGCGATACTCGACCAGGGCAAGTCCTAATCTTTTCTTTTAAATTTACCTATTTATCCTTTTCCATCACTCTCGGATTTATATCGGAACCCTCATCAAACTCTTATGTTCTACTGGCGTCCCATCCCGAGTCATCATGCAATGATAAAATCAATGATAAAGGAAGAACATACATGAACAATAATTAAAAAGCATTATAATGAAGTAATTTAGGTTGGAGTATTATTAGGTAAGCCCACACGAACTTCTCCTTATTTTTGTTAAGCTGGCTCATAAAATTTGGGATTACAAGAGTTGTTGACCAATCAACTACTCTCTCATTGATACGTACATGGTTAACTTATGCTAAACCCGTATTCAATGTTGAGGGCTTCACCAAGGAAAGAAACTTTAACTCCCAACAAGACCCTTAAATAACTTGTGCTTAAGAACCTTAATTATAAAGAATTAAAGGCTGTCTAACATAAGCAAAAGTTTAGATTAAACTAAATTTATGAAATACCAAGCCTTCACTTGATAAATTCACCAAGTTCATAAAGAATAAAAGAAGAGAATTAACTCCAAAATAATCAATATTCAACAACTCCCTTAACATGGAAATTTGTACTAGCTTATATAAGCCTTAAAGAAACCTAATTCAATAATGATAAGGAAGTAAGTAATAATAAGACTAGGAATAGAACTCCTAAACTAAAAAGATGACTTAAAACAAGACTCCTAACTATTAAAAGATTTAAATGAACAAAAACTCCTAAAATCCATCCAACCCAAGCCCATATAATAACATGATAATTGGCTTAAGCAAGATGTGATATGCGGCCCATTTTTTTAGTATTGGACTCCAAATAGCTTGACTTGATTATCTTGTCTTGGTCATGCCTCCAGATGTTGGATTGAGTTTATTAAGCCTAATCCCACATAGATTTATCACTTACGTCCTTCCTTTCTTTTATGTTCTTTGTCGACCTTTATGGTTAAGTCAATTCGATTTGATCCTTTCACTTGGCCGTATGGAAGAGAATAAAGAACTTGTGATTTCTTTCCTTAACAGATCTGAAATCTCACCTATGTTCTCATTCTGTTAGTTTCTTTTCTTCCATTAAATCTAATCTCTGTCTGGTTTGATGTTTTGGTTTTATTTGGGGAGCATAAATATGAGTGTTGATTGAAAGCGCATGGAAGTGGTAATTATAAGCACCGATACAATGCTTGTACAAATGCGAAGAAAGAATATTAGATGATCGAGTATTGATATCATTCTCAAGATGAACGCGAATGAATCTTTTGAAGGAAAGAGGCAACGCCGAGAATCGAGGCACACCCCAGTATTCCAATTCAGGATTTTTGTACCATTGGGATCTCAATCATTCCATGTTTCTCTAGGCACAAGGACTTCTGATGACGCAAGGATTGACATAAGGAATCATAGGAATGCAATTGAAAAGCTTGTCGGTGGCATTAGGGTATGACTTGATGGTCTAGCAGGAAGAGACATCCACAAGTGTAAAAGGAGAAATCATGTTGCTTTCAATTAATCCAAGGGGAATGCGTACATTTTGATTTTATAATTATGTCATTTGGGGTGGGGTGTTGAATGAACCCATAACTTATTACTCCAGAAGGTAGGAAACTAAAACAATATGCTCAATAGCCTCAAATATTTAGTTGCTTGCGATTTTCATAATGTAAAAGCCTTCATTCCATAAGAAGACGAAACTAGAATCTAAATATGAATAAATAAATAAAAAAAGATCAATAAACTAAAGTCAAATCAGTAATCAGAGAGGATTTAACTGGCTAACAACTCTCATAGTCTCAAGTTCTATGAGCCAGCTTAACGAAAACAAGAGAAAATTCCTATGGGGCTACTTAATAACACTCCAACCCAAATTATATATTATATGCGTCATAAACATCAAAATGTGCACATTCTCGCTTGGATTAATCGAAACCAACATGATTTCTTCATCACACGGTTGGATTTGCATCTTGTCCTACTTCATCATCAAGCCATGTTTCAATGCCACCAGTGAAGCTTGTCAATTATGTTCCCATGATTCCTTAACAGAAACAAGGTTAGTTTCGTGTGGGCGTACCTAATAACACTCTAGCTCAATTTACTTCATTATATGCCTCTTAAACATCAAAACATGTGCATTCCCACTTGTATTAATTGAAAGCAGAATGATTTCTCCCTTACGAGTATGGGTTTGCATCTCGTGCTACTTGATCATCAAGTCACGCCTCAATACCACCGGTCAAGCTTGTTAATTATGTTCTCATGATTCCTAAATATTCAAGCAGGAGGAGACATAAATCCATGCGTGTAAAAGAGAAAGCATGTTGTTTTCAATTAATCTAAGCGTAGGTAAGCCCATGCTAATTTTCTCTTATTTTTATTAAGTTGGCCCATGAAATTTGGGATCATGAGAGTTGTTACCCAGTCAACTACTATCTGGTTCTTGATTTGACTTTAGTTTATCCATATTTCTTTATTTATTTGTTCAAACTTATCTTATAGTTTCTTTTTCTTATGGAATGAGGGCTTCAAAATATAAAAACTGCTCGGTACTTGAGGCAAGTTTGCATATTATTTCAGTATAATAACTTGCGGGAAATTTATCGGTTCTTCCAAGAACTTTTCGAACCTATGAACACTCATGCTAGTGAACATAGACTTATCGCTCACATTCTTTCATTCTTTTATGTTCTTTATTTGCCTTTGTGTCTAAATGAATTTGATTTGATCCTTACGCTTAGCTGTATAGAAGAGAATAAAGAACTTGTGATTTCTTTCCTTATTAGATACGAAATCTTACCTATTTTCTCATTATGTTCGTTTGTTTTATTCCTCTTTTTCTAATCTCTGTGTAATATAATGGTTTTATTTTATTTAGGGAGCATAAGTACGAGTGTTGAGCGACAACAGGTGGAAGCAGCAATCATAGGCAACGATCCAATGCTTGGACAAACGCAAAGAAAAAAAATTAGTTGATCATATATTGAAAATAAGAATGGGAACAATACGAATCGAGGCACACTAAATATTTTGATGCAGGATTTGCACCATTAGAATCTCTATCATTCCTTGTTCCTCTAGGCATGATGATTTTTGATGACACAAGGATTGGCGTAAAGAATCATCTGAACTCAATTGACGAGCTTGACCGATAGCATTGTGCTTAGGTTGATGATCAAGTAGGACGAGATGTAAATCCATGCTCGTAAGGGAGAAATCATGAAATCCAAGCATAATATAAGCAGCAATGCGAGCATTTTAAAATTAGGGCCGCAAATAATGAAGAAATTTGGGTTGGAGTATTATTAGGTAGGCCGAGACAAATTTTTCCTTATTTGTGTTAAGCTTACTCATAAAATTTAGAATTACAAGAGTTGTTGACCAGTCAACTTATGACTGCCTGACCTGGAGAAGCAGTTCAATGAGGGTGGAAAGTGGACGAGGGCAAAGATAGGATGCCTGAACAAGGAGCAACTTCTGGCAAGCTTCTGGGAAGACAGCACCCTAAGGTATGGGATTACATGAATGAATCAAGTTGCATATCAAAATGGGGCTGGAATGGTTGATAATATATATGTAAAGGGTTGGAATTAATCACATGAGGCGCTTTTTGGGACCCTTCCTTTCCTCAAATGGTAATAAGTATATCCTAGTGGCTGTTGAATATTTCTCCAAATTGCCGAAGGCACAGGCCTTACCTACTAACGATGCTAGAGTTGTTTGCAGGTTCCCTAAAAAGTTATTTACTAGGTTCGACACCATCAACCCAATATTGTATGATACCATGTGGGACTCTTTGGTACTTAGGCCGGAATCATACTACCCTAGCAGGTCTAAGGCGTCTAGCCTTCCAGATCATCTCCGCTATCTCCATACCTTATTAGCATACACAATTACAGGCAGGGGAGATAGTTTTGGAGCGGTAACACAGACTGATGCCTTCATCCTCTGGGCTATGCAACATCAGAAGAAGATTGACTTGAGATATTTGTTGGCTCGACAAATCCATTCATTTATAGTAGAGGCCCAGAAGAAGATGCATTATTGTTCTGGCCCGTATGTAACTAGGTTAGCCAAGAGACTGGATGTATTGGACGACTGTCTATCAGAGCTTTCACAGATTACTGACATGACACCAGTAGGGATCAGACAGATGATCACGGCTACTCGACATCCACATGTATAGAATACAGGCTTGTGAGCACAATAGTCAAGGAGGCTATAGAGGCAGCGGCTAGAGGAGCCCAAGATCCGACGGTTGGGATTCCGGATGTTAGGATTCCTAACCCAGCTAGGGTGTTTATGCTTACATCTGGAGCCTCATCCTCTTATTCTGCAGGGACATCGAGTGCTCAGATTAGTGCTTTGGCTGACCGACTAGATCGAGTCTGCAATGTACAGCAGCAGCACTATACTGAGTTTGCAACGCAGAGAAAGGAGTTTGGGCAGTTTTAAGAGGAGGCTGGGGCACAGTTTCGCGGTTTGAACAATATGCTTCAGCAGCTTATGACAGGGTTGGAGAGGCAGGCCACCAAGACAGACATAATAATGGAGCAGATTAAAAAGATGATGGACGTTGGAGCATAAAATTAGTGGTTCATCGATGATATGGAGTTCGATATGGCAGGATGCTTCACGGATCATATGCCACCACTGCCCCCTCCTTTAGTGACTTTCCCTACTCCTCATCATCCAACAAATCCAACCAGTGAGGATACGCCATCAGCAGACTACCAGTAGTGAAACAAAAATTTGTGCTATTTTTCTTTTTCCTTTTTCTTTTTATTTCCTTCCTTTATTTTATTTTATTTTATTTTCTTGTCTTTTTGCATGTTTAATTTTATGTTATTTCCTTTCATGCTAATTTATTTTAGTAGAACACTATGCTTTGCCATTTTGAAATGAATACTAAGTATCATGTTCAAGGATTATGATGTGCTAGTTATATGCTATACCCAGTTCTAATTTTTCTAACAATGTGGACAGCGTTATACTCTAGTGTGGGGTGGGTATCCCTTAATTGTTTGAAAGCAATGATAATGGACCATTCTTAGGATGTTAGGACCTAGGGTATTCATGACATTCAAGTTTATTTTATTCTTTCATAATTAATTTCACACACTAGTACTTGATTGTCCCTCTTTAGCTTCTGTTCTTGTAAGCAATTTCACTGTATTAAATATGTCAATTTGGCCAGGTTAAACCGGTGTTACTTGAGTTCCTTGTGAATTTACAACCTTTGACTGTGAACTTTGATTATGTGAATCTCGTATTCAATTTATGTAATGATTCAATTGATAAGTCTGGGAACCAATTGCAAAGTTTAGCCACTTCAAACGTGAGTTTTTGAACCAAAAACTGAGCATCCATTGCACATTATGCCCATGAATTTTCTTGTTTGAGTGTCCCTCCACCATGGCTTGTGGTGACTTACCACCGGCTAGGGCAAGGCCTGGAAGAGGTCAACAAACACTGAATGCATAGGTCCAGCATGGCTTGGACTCCACCCTTGCTGATCAGCACAGGCTTGACCACGGCCATGCTGAAGGGACTATATAGGCAAAAATGATTTGGTGAATTAGGGGTCAATTTTCTGACTTGATTTCCATTATACAAACTTAAATTATTTGTTTCCAGGCTTCAATTCTTGACCTTGGAAGATTATTTCATCAATGGATGGAAGGATTACACTTGGTTAACATCAAATTGAAGATAAAGAAAAGATTTGGGAGCATTCAAGAGGCAAATTAGGGTTTGCTATTCTGAATTAGAAATTTAGGGTTTCTCATCCAACTTAAAAAAGAGAGCTGTACATGCCTTTAATTTACTTTTTTGAATCTATTCTTTATTTTGTGATGCTTATTAGTATGAGTAGCTAAATTGTCAAACCCAATTGGGGTTCCTATATTGTTGGATTGATTTTAATATTATGAGATTTTGATTGTTAATTCTTGATTCTTCTTGCTTTCATTATTAATAAGGAGTCACTTTATTCATGAGACGTTGTGAATTGTGGTATTTAGATTGCTTTATGTAATTGAGAAATTTGTTTAGTAGTTGGAAATTTTAATAGCAAGAACTGGTTAATAATCACTTAGAGATAAGGGTAATTGACGAGCCGGATTAAGAATTAACAAAGCTTAATAGAGGCGGTTAAACCTTAATGCTAATTGAATAATTGATTGTTAGGAAGAGATTCCAACTTTAGGTTATTAGGTTTAGGAATTCGGTTATCTCGAGAGGGAGACCGAATTCAGTTAAGACTTCATCCACGGGTAATTGCAATTGATAATCAAGTTAAGTTATTTAAGGGTCTTGTTGGGAGTTAGAGTTTCTTTGCTTGATTAGGTGAACGATCCTTGGTAAAGACATCAACATTGAATATGGGTTTGGCACAAGTTAGCCACGTTCATATCAACCAGCATAGAAAAGGGCATCGAAAGCTTGAAGATGATGGATAAGAGTTGCCAGATCAAGACCGGATAGAAAAAGCTAAGGATCTTGAAGAATATGGACATAGAGAGCAAGATCAAGTCCAATGAGCCAAGGATCCAAAAGCCTTCCCACAAGGCCGTATTACTAGATCAAGAGCTAGGAAATATCAAGAGGCCTTAACAAAGCATATCCAAGGATTAGCATTCCACATGTGTGTGCACTAAGGAGATTATTTGAGACAAGATAGTGTGGATCACATCTCTTTTAATATATTACCAGTCCAAGTTCAAGATGAGCCAGTTCTACAAGCCATACTTGGGCTTTAGTTTAAGCTTGTTATTTGGTCCTATTTACCTTACACTCAAATAAGGCCCATGCTCATTATCTATTTTTAGATTAGGGTTTCGTTTAGTTGCTATAGGTGGCTACTTATGTGTATTAGCCTAATTAGGAATTGTCTTTATTTATCTTTTAATTAGGAAGATTATCTCTATCCTTTTAAAGGCCTTAGTTTCCTTTTGGTTCTAATATAAAGATCATCTCTTTCGATCTGTTCTTAGCCTTCTTTGGGTAGGTATATTGAATTGCTAAGGGGTTTTCTAGCTTATAAATCACAAGTTCATATAACCAAAGGGTTCATGGTTTCAATCCTTGGAGGTTTCTTATCAGTATGATTCCTTATGTCAATCCTTGTGTCTTCAGAAGTCATCGTGCCTAGAGGAATAAGGAATGATGGAGATTTCAACGATGCAATCTTGAATCGAGATATTAGGCATGCCTCGATTCTCGTTATGCCCTCTTTTATCTAGAAGATTCATCTATGATCATTTAGAGAATGATTGATATTCTTAATATAACACATGTTTGCATGCTTGATTTTGAGTTATTTTTAGGGCGAATTATGTGTTTTTGTATTAGAATCACCCTGTATTAATTTTCTTTGTGTCTCAGGTGCTTTTCTAGGTACATCATCAAAGTTAGAGAGAAATCGGACAAAAATCGGGAAGAAACAGACGAATCGGGCACGTCAGACTGTTTAACACGCCCGTGCTGATGAGCACGGTCATGGTCAAAGGGCATGCCGAAATGCCTTCCTAGGGTGAGAAGAAGCGATTTGCAACACGGTTTCCGAGAGTGACACAGCCTAGGAGTATGCCCGTGTTGAGCGACACGGCTCAACATGGCATGGATCCAGGCCGTGCTGGTCAGCACAACCTAGAACATGGGCATGTTGAATCTCAAAACCTAATTTAAAACAAAATAAAGAGGAAAGAAAAAAGGCGGCACACTGCTAGAAAAAGGGAGAGAACTTTGAAATATTCAAGACAACCCTTAGTGCTAACTTCCAGACGATCAATAAGAGGAAAATGGAGATGAATTCCACTTCAACATCATCAAGATAGCTGCTTTTGAGGATTGGATCGAAGATTCAAAGGAAAGAAGAAAGAGATCTGAGCTATAAAGTTTCAATACAGAGTTATTCAAGAGAGGATAGCATCTCACCATTTGAGAAAAGGGTGTTCATGTTTTTTTCGATTCTTGTCTACTTTGTATTCAATTCCTGTTTTAGTTTATTCATGAACATGTGTAACTAATTTTAGAAAAACCATTCAGGGGCGGTCTTTAGCCATGCTAGGCTTGCTTTGTGCTTAAATGATTGGATTATTGATATCAGATTGTAGTTTTCATTCAAGTATAATAAAATTTATTATTTCTTCTTCATTGTTGAATCAATTTGAGAACTCCTTTGTAATTGAAAAATTCAATTGAATTTGGACAACTACTTGTGTGATTAGGTGATTTGCATCCTAGAGATAGGTGTAATAGCTTACTGGAATAAGAACTAGAGACTCTTATTAACGATAATTTAGAGATTAATGCTGGTTAGGAAGAGATTCCAGCTTTAGAGCTTTAGGGTTAGGAATTGGTTAACTCAAGAGAGAAGCCAACTCATTCAAGAAATTATCCATAAATCGCAAATTCTTAATCAATCAATTCATAATTTATTGTTTGTAAGTCGGCTGGCTAAAGTGATCCCCAATTAGGTTAACTCATCTTATTGTCTTTCTTCAACTCTCATTCTCTTTGTTAAAATTTAGCTTTCAATTGCATGCTCAATCATCTTTAGTTACTAAGTTTCACCACCTTTTGATCGGTTAGATAATAGGAATAGCATTGTAGCAGTAATTTCTCGATTTCCGTGGGATACGATATTGATACTTGTCGTAACTAGATTACATTAGATAGGTGCACTTGCCTATAGATTGCTAGTCGTGTTTAGCACACATCAAGTTTTTGGCAATTTACCCATTTATTGCCTATAGATTGTTGGTTATTTGTTATTTCAGATAGTGTATGAACAGGAGGTCCAATCCTGATTTAGTAGATCCTCTACAAGAACCAGAATAATCCCTCAGGCAATTGAGGAAGCGATTGAATGTAGAGGAGGAAGAGATTCAAGTTGAGAGAGCCGTACACGAGAGTGAATCGAGAAACATTACAATAGAAATGGCAGACACCAACACAACAATGATAATAACTAGATGATGTATGATTTTGTGAAACCATCATTCGATGGGACACGAAAATGCATTACGAGACCGGTTGTTGCCGCCAATAATTTTGAAATAAAGCCTAATGTGATTCAGATGGTGCAGCAAATGGTTCAGTTTGGAGGCTTGCTGGGTGAGGATCCTAACGCACATATAGCAAGTTTCTTGGAGGTTTATGATACCTTCAAGATTAATAGGACAACAAACGATGCAATTTGTCTCCGCTTGTTCCTATTTTCTTTGAGGGATAGAGCAAAACGATGGATACAGTCACTAGCTCCTAACACTATCAATAATTGGGATTCTTTGCAGAGAAATTTTTGTTTAAGTACTTTCCTCCCTCTAAATCTGCTAAACTTGGAAATGATATATCTTCTTTTCTGCAATTTGACAATGAGTAGATATACCACACTTGGGAGAGGTACAAGGACCTACTATGATACTGCTCACACCATGAACTACTAATATGGTTACAGGTGTAAACTTTTTATAATGGTTTGAATTTTGCTACTAAGCAGATGGTAGTTGTACCTGCAGCTGCAGGTGGTTCAAATGGTTAGGGGAGTGTACACTAGTTGGATGCCACTGCAGCCTTAGCGGCTCAAGTGGAGTTATTATCCAAGAAGATTGATCAGCTCCAGTTACCTGTCTAATCAGCTCAAGCAGGCCGTGAGTTTTATGATGGCTCGCATTACAGTAGCAATTGTTTGTTGGGAGATATGTTTACTTGTTCCTCTACATCTAACCATGAACATGTGGACTATATGGGGAGTCAGCCTAGGTAGCAAAACGATCCATACAACAACACCTATAATCCGGGATGGAGAAATCATCCGAAGTTCAGATGGAAGAACAATAATAACTAGGGGCCACTAAGGTTTCAGCGACTACATCAACAACCGCAACAATCTATTCTCCCACCTCAGTCTTCTCAGACTCAAGAGAAAAAACCTAATTTAGAGGAGCTGATGATGAAGTTTGTGTCCACTTCACAGACCAGATTCCAGCAGATGGACGTAGCTCTTAGAAATCAACAGTCCCCCATTCAAAACTTGGAGATTCAAATAGGCCAGATTTTTAAGATGTTGGTTGAGAGGCAGTCAGGGACTCTGCCTAGCAATATAGAGTCCAACCCGAGAGAGCATGTGAACACAATCACGTTGCGCTCAGGTATGTATATTCTTGGTTCTTCTCCTATGTCTAATAATGATGTTGATGCGCAGATAGATTCAAGCAGAAAGGCTGAAAAGGTGAAGAAACTAGAGAAGGAAGAGGCAAAGAAGATTCCACTGAGGGAATACCAGTCCAAAATTCCATACCCTGCTATGTTGAAGCAGGCGCAAGTCGAGCAGCAGTTTGGTAAATTTTTGGATATATTTAAACAACTATACATAAACTTACCTTTTGTTGAAGTTATTTCACATATGCATAGGTATGCGAAATTCTTAAATGAGATTCTTAGCAACAAAAGGAAGTTTGAGGACTTGGCATGCATGATGCTAAACGAGGAATGTTCAACGATTTTCTAGAACAAGTTACCGAAAAAGAAACATGATTCAGGGAGTTTTACTATCCCTTGTGTTATAGGTCACTTAACTATTAGTGATGCTTTAGCTGAATTAGGAGCTAGCATTAATGTAATGTTGTACAACCTGTTTACCAAGTTGGGGCTGGGAGAGACTAAACCTAATAGGATGAGTATACAATTAGCTCATAAGACTATTACGTATCCTAGATGTCACGATCCGATTTGTGGGACCGTGACTAGCGTTAGGGAGTGGGTAGGCTTAAGTCCACCGACCCGTAGCAAGCCTGACCATTCACTAACTTAATCAAAGAATAATTTAAATTCTATCAATTATAACTATTTCCTAACTAACTTTCAACCACCCAGATACTGCATATTTAATTCAGTCTCCAAGCATAAATAGGCAATACCTGGTTTAACATGCCAAAATAAAATAATAAGTCTTGAAATTACTACTGCGGAGAATCTAGAATTTTAAAAATCAAACATACCAATAAAATGAGTTACATTAAACCCGAAGATGAAGGAAGTCGGGCTGCTATACGGAAAGAACTACGGGAAAATAACAAGCACCTGAAAAATAATTAAATTTGAGACTATCAGTCTCGAGAGTGAGTTAAAATCATATAATCCAAAATAAATACAACCACCTCAATAAAATGTTTATTTAATCAAAATAAAATATTAGGTCATATTAAAGCACGTGTCATGCCATGATTCAGTAAAATATAATTTATATGTTAGAGGATGAGTACCTCAATAGAACCCTAACCCCAACAACAAAAGCCTTTTGATTCTCTCACTCCAACAGGACTGGCTCCCAAAGAGTGGAGCTTGACCAAGGTCCTTAAATCCAGTATGGTTACTTAATTCCTAATAAAGTCGGTACCTAGAAAGCAACGCTCGACTAGGAGCCTTTAATCTGACAATTAAAGTCTTCGCAGTCCGAAGAGTTGAACTGGACCAGGGCAATTCTTAAAACATTCTTGTATTACCTGTCTTAGATTTATATCAGTGTGCACGCGGTCCTGATGCAACCCATCAGGTGGCATGTTCTACTGCCGTCTCATCCCGAGTCAACATGCAATCACAATGTCAATGATGTAGAAAATGATATATCAATAGTAGATAGATAGTTAATTCCATAAAATAGTTATTTAGATGAATAGTAAATAAATAAATAATTTAAATCCTTAAATCAATTAATCAGAGTTGCTATATAAAATTTTAGCATTACACATGTATAGAAGAGTATAGCAGATGTATGACTTTAAGTCATAGTTCTGATGACCCCCTTGCTTTGCTCCTAAGCCTCGGGTGGAGCGGACTGAAATGATGGATTAATCTATTCACAGGAACAATTCAATCAATAAAATAAAACATTTAATAAATAATCCTAGGCCTAGACTCCTAGAATTGACTATCTAAGAATTTTAGACGTCTAAGAAAAATTCTATCAAAAATTTGGCAAAACCTCCCTTAAAATACGGACGTTTACCCCTATATAACAGGTCCAGAACCAGCCAGAAACACTTCTAATATTCATCAATTATTTTCCAGAAGTCGGGCAACCAAAGCTGCATTATTCTTCCTGACTCCACAACACAACGCAACTATATAAAAGGTCTTATATAAAATTATCAGATTGCTCAATTTCGATAGCACAAAATCTTAATTTTCAAAGACACTAACACCTATAGGTTAAATTATTTTTCTCCAATAAATAACCAATATAAATTTTTAATTAATAATTTTCTAAAATCAATAGAGAGAAAGAAGTGAGGAATCCTTTTTCTTCGACGAGAGGCTTGATAAATCAGTCGACTAGCCTTTAGCAGCCGAAATCTGATCGACGATCTGAGCGCGCCTATGGACTTGAGACAACACGCAAATGATTCTAGCACCTGATTCTTCGATCCAATCCTCGATCATCTGAAAAAATCATAAACAGTTTCGACTGTCGATTTTCAAACAGAGTTCGATCACGGTGAAATTAGTGCTATCAGAAAGCTTATGCCGCTTAGGTCGCCCTTTGATCATCCAGAACCCAACAACATTGGCCGAAAAGTTCAGAAACCAAACCAGCTCCCCTTCTGTCTCCTGTCAACTCCCCGCCCTCTTAAACCAGCTCCTCCTCTTTCTACCATTAATGGCAGCCAAGCTTTCTCTCTTTCTCTCTCTCCCTTCTCTTCTACCTCGTCCTTTTCTCTCTTTTTCTTTCTTTCCTTACCTATATACATAATTAGACCCTCTATTCTCTAGTTACTAACTATTAATCCCTGGAACTTCTTCTTAAACCCTTAAGTTTAATGTTGCTCTTTCAATTAAGCCCTTAGTTGTCACCTTTGGGCTAAAGTAAAATTATTATAAATAAAGAGTTACATATTTACCCTTGCTTTTGTATTTGATATTACCATAATGCCATACTGACACTATTAATTTACAAAAGTACCAACCAATATATTTTCCATTAAAGCCCCATTTAATTCAAATCTACTTTACCTCCCTCGCAAATATAAATTTCAAATTAATCCTAAAATAAATTAACTTAATTAATCAATTTGTTTACTACTTTCAATTAAATCCAATACCATCTTGCAATCAAAATTTTCGCAGCCTAGAGAGTTGAACTCGACAAGGGAAGTCTTAAAATATTCTTTTACTACCTATTTCAGATTTATACTAGTGCGCACATGGTCCTAATGCAACTCATTAGGTGGCATGTTCTACTGCCATCTCATCCCGAGTCAATATGCAATCATAATATCAATGACGTAGAAAATGATATAGGAATAGTAAATAGATAATTAATTCTATAAAACAGTTATTTAGATGAATAGTAAATAAATAAATAATTTAAATCCTTAAATTAATTAACCAAAATTGATATACAAAATTTTAGCATGACACATGTATAGCAGAGTATAGTAGATTTATGACATCAACTCATAGTTCTGATGACCCCCTTGCTGTGCTCCTAAGCCTCGGGTGGAGCGGACTGAAATTATGGTTTATCTATTCACGGGAATAATTCAATCAATAAAATAAAACATTTAATAAATAACCTTAGGACTAGACTCCTAGAATTGACTGTCTAAGAATTTTGACTCGGAAAAATTTTGCCCATAATTCGGTAAAACCTCCCCTAAAATACGAACGTTTAACCCCCATATAACTGGTCCAGAACCTGCTAGAAATACTTCTAAATCAATTATTTTCCAGGATTCGGGCCACCAAAGTCGCATTATTCTTCCCAACTTTGCAACACAACACAACTATATAAAAGGTCTTATATAAAACTATCATATTGCTCAATTTCGATAGCACAAAATTTTAATTTTCAAAGACACTTACACATATACCTTAAATTATTCTTCTCCAATAATTTACCATTATTAATTTTTAATTAACAATTTTCTAAAATCAACAGGCTAAAGAATTACCAAGATGCTTGATAAATTGGTCAACTCGCCTTCAACCGCTGGAGTCTGATCGATGATCCGAGCACGCCTCCAGACTCGAGACAACGCGCAGACAATGATTCTAGCACCTAAATCTTTGATCTAGTCCTCGATCATTCAAAAAAATTATGAATAGTTTCGATCATCGATTTTCAAACGGAGTCTACTGGCCGCAAAAATAGTACCATTGAAAAGCTTGTGATGCTTAGGTCCTTAATGTGCCCTTTAATCATCCGAAACACAACAACCTTGGCTGAAAAGTTTAGGAATCCGAACCGGCCTATTTTCTTTCTCCACTGAAAAACACCATCTCTAGTCTCCAATTTTGGCACTACCACTGCTGATTTGAAGCTCAGGTTGAGAGGAGTCATTTGCCACAAAAAACAGTGGCTACCAATGCTGGAAACGCCATGAACGATGTCCAAAAGGTTGTCGTCATCTTCCTCATTTTTCGCTGCCTCTTGCTGCTCGGAGCTATTGCCGCTACTACTACTGCACTTGCCGGCGCCCCCTCCGTGTCTGGTCAGCTCCCTGCCCTCTCTACCCAGCTCCTCCTCTTTCTGCCATTAATGGCAGCCAAGCTTTATTTCTTTCTCTCTCTCTCTCCCTTCTCTTCTTCCTCATCCTTTTCTCTCTTTTTCTTTCTTTCCTTATCTGTATACATAATTAGTCCTTCTATTCTTTAGTTACAAACTATTAATCTTCAGAAGTTCTTCTTAAATCCTTAAGCTTAATGTCTCTCTTTCAATTAAGCCCTTAGTTATTACCTTTATTCTAAATTAAAATTATTATAAATAGAGAGTTACTTATTTACCCTTGATTTTATATTTGATATTACCATAATGCCCTACTGACACTATTAATTTAGAAAAGTACCAACCAGTATATTTTTCACCAAAGTCCCATATTACTTCAACTCTACTTTTAGCCTCCCCCTCAAATATAAATTTTAATTTAATCCTAAAATAAAATTAACTTATTTTTTACTACTTTCAATTAAATCCAATACCATCTTGCTAATTAAGATATACTTTTCCCCTAAATAATTTCTTGAAAATAATTATTTTTATAGTCTCCAATTAGACAAATTTAATTATTCTTTTACATACTAAGTAAATACAAGGGTGATACTTACAAGAAGTAAATCACATTTTATATAATTTGCTTAGAAAATTCTTATTTAACTAAGCTTATTAAATATGTGTTAATAATTTCTTAAATTTTATCTAACATTTAAAATCCTTTTTAGAATAGGACCTCATCAATAATTTGGCATAATTCCTCCAATTTAAAAATAAAATTCTTTACTCTAATCACATGTATTAAATTTTTAAAACTTATTGTTTTATTATTATCATCATCACATCCTTATTAGTTATTATTATTATTAAAAAGAAAAATTTCGGGTATTACACTAAGGGTATTGTAGAGAATGTGCTTGTTAAGGTAGATAATTTCATATTTCTTATTGACTTTGTGATCTTAGACATGGATGATGAGAGTAGTGTACCTTTGATTCTAGGTAGACCTTTCCTTGCAATATCTAGGGCAATTATAGATCTTTGTGATGGAACGCATAAACTTAGGGTAGGGGATGAGACTGTCACCTTTGACTTGAGTAATTCTATGAGACAGTCTTTAGATCATGATGATGCTGTGTATGTTATTAATGTACTTGATGATGTTGTTGAGACACTGTTGTAGGAAATGTTGGTTGAAGACCCTATGCAAGTTACTTTTCCAATGGAAGATGAGCATGAGCTATCAAATGAGGAAGTGTTAGAGTAGCTTGAATTTCTGTTACCAAATGAGCCAAGCAATAATACTAATAAGTTTGTTGTGATTGACATGGTAGGTGTGCAGAAGTTGAGGCCCTCACTTGAGGAACCACTAGTCCATGAGTTGAAAGAGCTCCCAAAGCATCTCAACTATGCATATTTGGATGAGGACAACAGGTTGCCTGTCATTCTAGGACTGGAGTTGACACCCGAGGAGAGGGAGATGACATAACCTCTCTAAGGAAGTACCAAAAGACATTTTCTTGGAAGAATGCTGACATTCCAGGGATTAGCCATACTTATTGCTCACCCAAGATTCTTATGGACGATATCCATAATCTGGCAGTTCAACTGCAGCATAAGTTAAACTCGTACATGCAGAGAGTGGTTAACGAGTCCAACTAAATGACTCGAGGAAAAAAGAAGCATTTTTGGAAGGCACCCCAAATTTTATTTTATGTTTTTAATATTTTAATCATTGGTTTTGGAACATTTTCTTAGTTTTAGTCTTTATTTTCATTTAATTTTCTGTTATCTCTATAGTCTCCACCTTCAGCAACCAAGGCACCACCACTGCCACCAGCTTGCCGAAAGAGTAGGGCAATATATTTTCCTGCTTATCTTTTTTACTTTTTGTACTTATTATGGTGCTTTCCAACTCCGTTACACATTGTGGACAGTGTGTCATTCAAGTGTGGGGTGGGTAAGCCGTTGTTTTCGCTTTTCTTTTCTTTTTATATTTTTTTCGATTGTGTTTATTATATTGATGATGTCTATATTAGGATGTTAATTTTTTGTTTATCTTTGAAAGATTGATAGTTTTTCGTTTATCCTTTTTGTTTGTTTCTTTTGGAATATTATTAACCAATTTTAAGTTTATCATTATGGTTGGGTTAAACTAGTGTTACTTGACCATTCTTTAAGTTAGTAATTTTAATTTGATTAGTTATTGTGTTTTGTATATGAATTGATTAAATGCTGATTTGATTGATAGTATTTCGGCACCTTGTGCAAATAAATACTCCTTTCTTCTTGTTTGAATGTGCATTGTATTCTTCTCTTTTCTAAAACTTGCTCGATAATGCTTGTTGAGGTTACATGAACAATTAAATGTTAATGATAAGGGCATTTAGGATTTGCCATTGCAGCCAAAAGCCAACCTGTAGATATTTTCCATTAGTTAGCCAAGTTTAAGCCTATATACTTTCTTCATTTTAACCATTTCTTTTGCTTTATTATCACACTTTATTAAGCATTTCATTAGTTGATTCCTACCCTATTTCTGAAATTTTTGCAATGTGTTCATTGAGTTGTTGGATAAAATGTTGGTTTTATTTGTATTTTCAATTCACTAAGTCTCTCAAAAATTTGCTCCCTTTAATCCAAAATAAAATCTATTGTTAAAAAAAATAACAAGACAAATAGTACTTATTGAGTATTCATTCAGTCTTCAACTTTCGAACATTTTTTTTAGAGACTTCAGAACTTTAGTGAATCTAATTACCTTTGTTTGACATTTAGTCCTTTTTGACTTGAAATTACAGGGAAGGCATTGCAAAAGTCTAGAAATTATTTTCACCTCACTCTCAAATTTCCATACCTAAACCTAAGCCCTATTACAAACCTTGTGAGGACCTTTTGATTATGATATTTGATTGTTTGCAGTGGCGGAGATGGAATTTATGAGCAAGCTTATGGTAACTAAGATGAATATAATTTCTTTGAGGGATTGATGACTACCTTTTAAACACCGAGTGCATGGAGTGATCCCTTGTAAGGCATATGGTTTCTTGAATATTTAATGTTGAATGTACTATTTTAATTTCTTCATCCACTAACATGATAATTACTCTTGTTTAGATTGCTAGTTTAGTTTTTGGTTGAGTTTCAATTTGGGATAAATTGAATGTTGCTTAATTGTAATCCAATGCATGAATTTTTTAAGGAGGGTTGATTGCATGTTTGTGATCTAAACTGTTGATTGCTTGAGGATAAGCAAAAGCTTAAGTGCAGGGTGAGTTGATATCCTTGATATTACACATGTTTACGTGCTTGATTTTTTGAGTTATTTTTAAGGCGAATTATGTGTTTTTGAATTAGAATCATCCCGTTTTAGTTTCCTTTGTGTCTTAGGTGCTTTCTAGGTAGATCATCAAAGTTAGATAGAAATTGGACCAAAATAGGGAAGAAACGGATGCATCGAGCGCGTCAGACTATTCAACAACCCTACCAACACACCCGTGCTGAGGAGCATGGTCAAGGTTAGAGGGCATGCTGAAATGCCTTACCCAGGGTGAGAAGAAGTGATTTACAACACGGTTTCTGAGAGTGACACAGCCTAGGAGTATGCCTATGTTGAGCAGCACAATCCAAATTCAAGTCATGCTGAAGAAGGCTAGATGTGCATTTTTATGCTCAACACGGCATGGATCCAAAGCCACAGCCGGGAACACGGTGATATGGAACCGTCACGAATAAGCTTGAGAACTCCTTTTGAATTGCGGACCCCCAACACATTAGCATGAGAACCCCAAGAAGCAATTTGATTCAACCCCTAAGAAAGGTTAGAAGAGAGATTTCTTAGAAGGATGATCAAGAATTAGAACCTAAAGAAGACTAAGTCCCTTAAACCCCAATCCTAAGTACGCCACAATGATAGATCACTCCTTGATAAGTAAGTTTTGCATTCAAATAAGAACATAAGATACAAGCAATTTTGGCTTGAAAGGAAGTAGAAACTTTAATTATTCATAATTTGCCTAAGGCATACGAATTTTACATATTTTAGAGAAATATCCAAAGTCTTAGTAAGAATAGAACTGTTACTTACCTAATAAGGATTTACATCTACTCTAGGATAAAGATAACCTTCCTAACTATAAAAGATAACTTAAACAAAGTTCTAGTTAGGTTAAAATACATGTGTGGCCACCAAAAATAAGCCATAAGACCCTAATTTACATAAGTCATATAGATGGGCGTCACAACATAAGCCAAATTAGGCCTAAAGTCTTCATATGCTCCAATTCAGCTTCTTTAGTCTTTTTAAGCCCAATTAAATTCATTCAAGCCCAATAAACTGAATTAGATTAATGAGCCTTGAACTTAAATCCAATTCTTCAAGCCTTGATATGTCTTGAGCCCAAATCTCTTGGATAAGCTTATTGACTTACAATTTGAATCGAACTATGACTCCTAGTTGAATTAGGATTCCTTTCATTGCTTGAACTCCTAATATCATCAGGACTCCTTGCAGGATTAGAATTCCTAGTTGAGTGAGGACTCCTTATTGGATTGGAATTTCTTGAGCTAGTAGGATTTGCATCATCAAGACTCCTTGTTGGAGTAGGATTCATTGTGCTAGTTTGGTTCGTATCATTAATGTTATAGATAGATCAAGCTTAAAGCATAAAGATAATAGGCTTAATGAAGAGGTCCAACAAACAAGGAACGCTAACATTGTCAATGATGGGCTGGACTTGCCACAAGGTCCAATAACAAGGTCTAAAGCGAAGAAGCTACAACAAGCCTTAAATGGCTTCTTCCAAGCATGGGCCAACAAAGAAAGTCCATTTGAAGGTCCAAAGCTCGCAACCATTGGAGAGCATCAAGATTGGACCCTATACAATCTTATTAAGATCCAAATCCAAAGAGAACAAGGCAAGGCCGAAATCCATGGTGCATGAACTTAAATATAGAATGAACTTTGTTTAATGAAGGGATATTTTAGTATTTTCATGTTTAAGTTGTCTTCTAGGGTTTGTTTTAGTCTATGAAAACAAACCCTAGCTGAATTGATTGGGGATGATAATTAAATTGATGTTTGTTTATTCAACCTTGCTTGAATTCTTGTATTTTTGTTGAATACATTTAACATGCCACAATGATATGGACTGGTTGAATCCTGAAACCTAATTTAAAACAAAATAAAAAGGAAAGAAAAAAGGTGGTGCAGAGATAGAAAAAGGGAGAGAACTTTGAAGTATTCAAGACAGACCTTTATAGCTAACTTCCAGACGATCAAGAAGAGGAAAACGGAGACGAATTCCACTTCAACATCATCAAGGTAGCTGCTCTTGAGGATTGGATCGAAGATTCAAAGGAAAGAAGAAAGAGATCTGAGCTACAAAGTTTTGATACGGAGTTATTCAAGAGAGGATAACATCTCACCCTTTGAGAAACTGATGTTCATGTTCTTTTCGATTCTTGTCTACATTGTATTCAATTCTTATTTTAGTTCATTCATATACATGTGTAGATAATTCTAGCAAACCCATTTGGGGGCGATCTTTAGCCATGCTAGGCTTGCTTTGTGCTTAAATGATTGGATTATTGATTTAAGATTGTAGTTTTCATTCAAGTATAATATAATTTATTGTTTCTTCTTCATTATTGAATCAATTTAAGAACTTCTTTATAATGGAGAAATTCAATTGAGTTTGGACAACTACTTGTATGATTAGGTGATTTGCATCCTAGAGATAGGTGTAATAGCTTACTGGAATAAGAACTAGACACCCTTATTAGTGGTAATTTAGAGATTACTGTTATTCTAAGATCGATTGTTAGGAAGAGATTCCAGCTTTAGATCTTTACGGTTAGGAATTGGTTAACTCGAGAGAGAAGCCAACTCATTCATAATTTGTTGTTTGTAAGCTAGCTAGCTAAAGTGATCCTCAATTAGGTTAATTCATCTTATTGTCTTTCTTCAACTTTCATTCTTGATGTGCATCACTTTATACATGTTTATATGCCCAATTACTTCCATTTTTATGCATAGTTAGCTTATTTTATGCTAGAATCACCTGTGTTTTGCTTCCTTTCATCTTTCAGATGATTATCAATGGACATTATCAGTAGTTGAGGGAAATACTGATGTGCGTAAAATACACACATCTAAATGGGGTTTTTAAGATTGATTTTATGGACATTTGGATGTGAATTGGTCCCAACACTCACCCTATGCGTATGTTTGTGTGCATTAGGTCCAAAAGAAGTCAAAGGATGATAAAGGGAAGAATTGGAGCATAATTGGATGCCGAAGCTGCCAAAACAAGCTAAGTACGAACAAGAGGAAGCTGAACATGGCCGTGTTGGTTTCAACACTGGCCGTGTTCCCAACACGTTCACCAACACGACCGTGTTGGTGCATCAAACATCAAAGAAACAGAAGTTTTAGGGAGCACGGCCATAGAGAGTAACACGGGTATCAACACCAACCCGTGTTGGGAACACGGCCACCAGCACGGCCATGGTGGTGGCAACAGGGGGAATTAGTTAAAAGAAAAAAGAGAGAAAAAAAGAGAAGAGCGGGGGGAGAACATCCCAAACCCTAACTTTTCTCTCCCTAAGGGTTTTCTGAGCTGAAACCAAGGGAAAAGGAGACTTGGATCAAGGTTTCAATCGGATTCCCTTCAAGGATTGAAGATTGGGCGAGGTTCATTGATTGGTTTTCAAATCGAGCAAGGGGAACAAGAATCGATTCAATTTGAGTAAGAGAAATTGGGGCTGTTTACTCTCATCCAAGGGTGTAATCGGGTTTTCTCTATCTTTACTCATTGTTGTAATTGAATTCTTGTGTATTTTGATAATGAACATGATTTTAGATAGATTGATTAAATCCATTGGGATTTCTTTACTATGTTGGCTTAGTATTACATTGTTAGATTGTTTGGATTAGTTTTATATTCTTCTTGCTTTCAGTATTAATAAGATAATATATTATTCATGAGACGTTGTGAATTGTGTGTTTAGATTGCTTTCTGTGATTGAGAAGTCCATTTGGCAATTGGAATTTTGAATAGCAAGAACTGGTTAATAATCGCTTAGAGATAAGGATAATTAACTAGCCGGATTAATAATTAACAAAGCTTAATAGAGACGGATTAAAGCGTAATGCTGATTTAAGAATCAATCGTTAGGAAGAGATTCCAACTTTAGGTTATTAGGTTTAGGAATTCGGTTATCTCGAGAGAGAAACTGAATTCTGTTAAGAATTCATCCACGGGTAGCATAATTAGACTCACCAATCCTTTATCTTTTGTTGATTGCCAACTAGTTTAGGTTCCCTTTGGGTTTGCTTTCCTGTCTTGGTTATTTTATTTATCAATTACTCCTGCATCTCCCTTAGAACTTAGCTTGTAGCTATTAGTTAGTTTAGAAATTATTTATCATTCATTTTAGGTTAATATAACAAAGAACAATTGCACATATAATTGCACGTAGTCATGATGCTCTAGGGGCTCTTCCAATTTGAAAGCTGAAGTTTCACTAATTGGAGGGATCGACGGTTGGGCCATTTCTTCAGGAACGTCAATGGTTTTCTCCAATCCTTGGCTTGGTTCACTTGCTAGAAGAAACTTGAGCTCCTCTAAGACTTATTCATTGGATAACTCGTGCTCATCTTACATTATCGAAGGGACTTGTGGAAAATCTGCCAAAAATTCCTCTAACTGCAACTCAGCATCATCAACTGTACGTTCCTGTTGGTAGTCTTTCAGAGGGATCATGTTTGCCTCTTCCTTCTCTGGTTCCATCTCCATGTTTAAGAAATTGTCCTGCACAAAAGCATCATCGTCAAACATAGTAGAAAAATAGAAATAAATATTAAAAAAATAATAATAAAAAAAGGCTAAATTAACAAATAGCAAATTTCACTCTAGTTTTCAAACATTCCCCGGCAACGGCGCCAAAAACTTGATGCGTGCCATCTATGCAGCTACAATCTAAGGCAGTGTACTTATCGATGTAGTCTAGCACTAATGGCGAGTATCAAGGTCGTATTCCTCAGGAAAGTGAAAGCCTAGAGTTATACTTCTTTGTTCTTTGTTATATTAACCTAAAATGAGTGATGAATAATTTCTAAACTAACTAATAGCTACAAGCTAAGTTCTAAGGGAGATGGAGGAGTAATTGATAAATAAAATAACCAAGACAGGAAAACAAACCCAAAGGGAACCTAAACTAGTTGGCAATCAAACAAAAGATAAAGGATTGGTGAGTCTAATTATGCTACCCGTGGACGAATTCTTAACCGAATTCGGTTTCTCTCTCTCGATAATCGAATTCCTAAATCTAATAACCTAAAGTTGGAATCTCTTCCTAACAATTGATTCTTAAATTAGCATTAAGCTTTAATTCGCCTCTATTAAGCTTTGTTAATTCTTAATCCAGCTAGTTAATTATCCTTATCTCTAAGCGATTATTAACCAGTTCTTGCTATTCAAAATTCCAATTGCCAAATGGACTTCTCAATCACACAAATCAATCTACGCAAGAAGAATACAAAACTAACCCAAACAATCCAATAATATGATACTAAGCCAATATAGTAAAGAAATCCCAAAGGATTTAATCAATCTATCTAATCATGTTCATTATCAAAATACACAAGAATTCAATTACAACAATGAGTAAAGGTAGAGAAAACCCGATTACACCCTTGGATGAGAGTAAACAGCCCCAAATCCTCTTACTCGAATTGAATCGATTCTTGTTCTTCTTGCTCGATTTGAAAACCAATCAATGAACCTCGCCCAATCTTCGATCTTTAAAGGGAATCCGATTGAAACCTTGATCCAAGTCTCCTTTTCCCTTGGTTTTAGCTCAGAAAACCCTTAGGGAGAGAAAAGTTAGGGTTTGGGACGTTCACCTCTGCTCTCCTTCTCTTTCTTTCCTCTCTTCATTCTTTTAATTAATTGCCCCTGTCGCCAGCCAATACGGCCATGTTCCTGGCCGTGTTGGGAACACGGTTTGGTGTTCCTGGCCGTGTTACTCTTTGTGGTCGTGCTCCCTAAGAACTTATTTTTCTTTTATGTTTGATGACACCCAACACGGCCGTGTTGGTGCCCGTGTTGGGAACACGGCCAGTGTTGAAACCATCACGGCCATGTTCCGCTTCCTCATGCTCGTACTTAGCTTGTTTCGGCAGCTTCGGCGTCCAATTATGCTCAAATTCTTCCCTTTATCATCCTTTGACTTCTTTTGGACCTAATGCCCACAAACAAACACATAGGGTGAGTGTTGGGACCAATTCACTTCAAATGTCCATAAAATAAATCTTAAAAACCCCATTTAGATGTGTGTATTTTACGCACATCAGTGTACATGCTTTCAAATTACTTTTCTGTATTTGTTCTTTACTTTATGTTGCTTATTAGCATGAGTAGCTAGAATTGTTGAACCCATTGGGGTTCCTATGTTGTTGGATTGCTTTTAATGTTTATGAGACTTTGATTATCAATGCTTGTTTCTTCTTACTATCATTATTAATGAGAAATCACATTATTTGTAAGATGTTGTGAGTTGTGGTGTTTAGATTGCTTTATGTAATTGAGAAGTTCATTTGGCAATTGGAAATTTTTAATAGCAAGAACTGGTTAATAATCACTTAGAGATAAGGGTAATTGACTAGCCAGATTAAGAATTAAATAGAGGTGGATTAAAGCTTAATGCTAATTTACTAATCGATTGTTAGGAAGAGATTCCAACTTTAGGTTCTTAGGTTTGGGAATTTGGTTATCTCAAAAGGGAGACCAAATTTAGTTAAGAATTCATCCACGGGTAATCGCAATTGATAATCAATATAATCTCTACCTTCACTAAAATCCAACTAGCTTAGGTCCCTTTGAGTTTGCTTTTTCCTTTGATTATTTCACGAAATCCTTTCAGACTATTTGGCACTTAGTTAATCACTTGCTTACATTTAATCATAGAATAGTAACTTCATCGATCTTTTTAGGGTTAGATATCATAAGACGCTATAGTAGTTTTAGGATCACCCTTTTTGAGAATACGACCTTAATACTCGCCATTAGTGCTAGTCTACATCGATAGGTTCACAGCCTTAGATTGTAACTACATAATTAGTCTATCAATTCTCTTCATTAAAATTTAGCTTTCAATTGCATGCTCGATCATCTTAAGTTAATAAGTTTCACCACCTTTTGATCGATTAGACAATAGGAATAGCATAGTAGCAGTAATTTCTTATTTTCCATGGGATACAATATTGATACTTGCCATAGCTAGAATACATTTGATAGGTGCACTTGCCTATAGATTGATAGTCAGGTTTAGCACGCATCAATGATATCAATACTCGATCAACTAATTTTCTTTCTTCGTATTTGTCCAAGTAGTGGATCGGTGCCTATGATTGCCGCTTCCATGCGCTTTCACTCAATACTCGTGTTTATGCTCCCAAAATAAAACCAACCAAATACTTGATTTAGTTTAACTCAAAATATTCATTAACCTTGAATAATATGGCTACACTTAGTTTGTATAGTGAAAGAAATAAATCTAATTCCTAAATAGAACAAAGGAAATAAACTAATTAGAAATTGTCTAAAAGATATGCTAAATAAGAATTTCCTAAATAATAGAATAAGAAATAGCCAATCTTTACTAAATAAGAATTGACTAAACAGTCAAGCAAAATTTCCTAAATAATGAAGTGTGTGGCGCTTCCTTATTCCCTAATGAAGGACATACTAATTTGGCAAAAGAGGAAGCCAAAATGTGCCTCCCATGCTTCCTATATGAAGAAGCATGCCCTTATAGCTCAATAGGAAGCTAAAGTGGTGTTTCCCTTATTTCCTCTTCAAGTACAATGCTCTCCTCATTGTGCACACATAATCGGCCCATACTTGGTTTCTACAAGCCCATCATATTAAATTAAATGCACAAGGCTAGGAGCGTTAATTAAATTTGACTCTCCATGGGTTAATATTTTCTTGGCCCAGATCTCTTGAATGAGTCTATTAACAGCTTCTTTTATGCATTCGGCATTAGATCTTGTAATTGGCCCACATTAAATGTGTAAAAGATCCCTTTAGCTTGGTGTAGGCTTCTATCCTATGCTTGTGCTTTGATCGTGAGTTGAGTCTTGAAGCTTGGTGCTTTATTATTAATATGACATCTAGTATGAAAAGAATTATCACATTATACCTCATCTACTTTGGCATGCACACTCAAGGCTTTTCGTGCCACCAACATCTCTCCACTTATGGGCATCTCAATGTCACTTGAATCCTCAATTGGCGGTATGTCATCATCTTTTTTACTCTCAGTCTCCACTCCATCATTATTCATAAAAATAAAAGCTCTTTTATTAGGACATTTAGAACCAATATGTCCTATCATCAAGCACTGAAAACATTTGATATCCCTTGTTCTTGAGTTAGGTGTTCCGGTCTTAGTTGGAGCTTTACCATTGGACTCCCTTGAGTCATTTGGCTTCTCATATCTAAGCCTCTCCTTGACTTCTTCCTTTGAATTGGGTTTCTATGTGGATGTAGAAGCTGACCTGAATATGTTGGAGTTGCTTCGATTCTTAAGTTGCCTCTCCATTTTAGTGGCCATGCACACCATATCCTCAAGTTCACCATAATGGTGCAATTCAATCACATTAGCAATATGTCGGTTTAAGCCATGACAAAATTGAGCCAAAGTATCCTCTCTATCCTCTTCCACATTAGCCCTTGTTATGGCTATTTCCATCTCTTTGTGGTAGTCCTCCATACTATTAGATCCCTGCACAAGACTTTATAATTTTTTACGGAATGAGGGCTTCAAAATATAAAAACTGCTCGGTACTTGAGGCAAGTTAGCATATTATTTTAGTGTAATAACTTGTGGGAAATCTATCGGTTCTTTCAAGGACTTTGCGAACCTATTAACACTCATGCTAGTGAATATAGACTTATCGCTCACATTCTTTCATTCTTTTGTGTTCTTTATTTGCCTTTGTGTCTAAATGAATTTGATTTGATCCTTAAGCTTAGCTGTATAGAAGACAATAAAGAACTTGTGATTTCTTTCCTTATTAGATATGAAATCTTACCTATTTTCTCATTATGTTCATTTGTTTTATTCCTCTTTTTCTAATCTCTATGTAATATAATGGTTTTATTTTATTTAGGGAGCATAAGTATGAGTGTTGAGCGACAGTGGGTGGAAGCAGCAATCATAGGCAACGATCCAATGCTTGGATAAACGCAAAGAAAGAAAATTAGTTGATTGTATATTGAACAATAAAAATGGGAACAATATGAATCGAGGCACACTAAATATTCCGATGCAATATTTGCACCATTAGAATCTCCATCATTCCTTATTCCTCTAGGCATGATGACTTCTGATGACACAAGGATTGGAGTAAAGAATCATCTGAACTCAATTGACGAGCTTGACCGATAGCATTGTGCTTAGGTTGATGATCAAGTAGGACGAGATGTAAATCCATGCTCGTAAAGGAGAAATCATGAAAGAGATAACTTAAATAAAGTCCTAATTATATCAAAATACATCTGTGGCTGCCCAAAATAAGCCATAAAACTCTAGTTTACATAAGTTAGACAAATGGGCCTCAAGACATCAGCCAAGTTAGACCCAAAGTTTTTATATGCTCAAATTCAGTTTCTTTAGTCTTTTTAAGCTTAATTAGAGTCATTCATGCCTAATAAACTCAATTAGATTAATGAGCCTTGAACTTAAATTCAATTCTTCAAGGCTTGATGTGTCCTTAGCCCAAATGTCTTGGATAAGCTCATTGACTTGCAATTTAATCGAACTATGACTCCTAGTTAAATTAGGATTCCTAGTTGAATTAGGATTCTTTTTATTGCTTGAACTCCTAATATCATCAGGAGTCCTTGCAGGATTAGGATTCCTAGTTGAGTCATGACTCCTTGTTGTGCTAGTTTGGTTCGTATCAATCATTCTCCGAATGATCGTGGAGGAATCTTTTAGAGGGAAAGAGGGAACACTGAAAATCACGGCACGCCCAAGTATTATAATTCAGGATTTGCACCATTAGAATCTTCATCCTTCCTTATTCCTCTAGGCACAAGGACTACTGATGATGCAAGGAATCATGGGAACGCAATTAATAAGCTTGCCCGATGGTATTTGGGCTTAGCTTGATGATCAAGCAGGAGAGACGTAAGTCCAAGTGCATAAAGGAGAAATTATGATGTTTTCAATTAATCTAAGCGTAATACAAGCCATAATTCAAGCACTTTGATGTTTGAGATACATATAATGAAGTAGGAGTGTTTTTAGGTAGGCCCACCCAAATTTACTCTTATTTTTTATTAAGCTGGCTCATAAAATTTAAGACGACGAAAGTTGTTGCCCAATCAACTCCTTTCTTGTGCTTGATTTCACTTTAGTTATTAATCTTTACTTATTTATTTATTTGTTCATATTTAGCTTATAGTCTCTTCTTCTTATGGAATGAGGGCTTTTGCACTATAAAAACCGCATGCAATCGAATACTTGAGGCTAATTAGCATATTATTTTAGTTTTCTACCTTGCAGGAAATCAAGTTATGGGTTCTTTCAAGAAATTTGTGGACTTATCAACACTCATCCTAGCAAGCATAGACTTATCCCTTACGTCCTTTCTTGACTCTTCTTGCTTTCATTATTAATGAGAACTCACTTTATTCATGAGATGTTGTGAATTGTGGTATTTAGATTGCTTTATGTAATTAAGAAATTCATTTAGTAATTGGAAATTTGAATTGCAAGAACTGGTTAATAATCACTTAGAGATAAGGGTAATTTACTAGCCGAATTAAGAATTAACAAAGCTTAATAGAGGCGGTTAAACCTTAATGCTAATCGAATAATCGATCATTAGGAAGACATTCCAACTTTAGGTTATTAGGTTTAGGAATTCGGTTATCTCGAGAGGGAGACCAAATTCAGTTAAGACTTCGTCCGTGGGTAATTGCAATTGATAATCAATTTAATCTCTATCTTTACTAAAATCCAATTAACTTAGGTCCCCTAGGGTTTACTTTTTCTTTCGAGAGTTTTCCTAAATCCTTTCAAATCATTTGACATTTAATTAAGTGTTTATTCATATTTAATCATAGCATAAAACTTCATTGATTTGTTTAGGTTAGATAACATAAGACACTATAGTAGGTCTAGGATCATCCTTTCCGAGAATACGGCCTTGATACTCACCATTTGTGCTAGTCTGCATCGATAGGTTCACTGCCTTAGATTGTAGCTACAAAAAAAGCTTATCAAGTTTTTGGCGCCGTTGCTGGGGACACCCTTTGTGTGAACTAGAGCGAACTTGTGTTACTATTAATTTAGCCATATTTATTTTTTTGTCTTTATCTTGCTTTATTTTATTCTTTCATTGTTTTAACTACTTTTGTTCTGCGGTCGCTACATTCCATTTGTAGGTAGTTTATGACCAGGAGCTCAAACTCTGATCTTATAAAGCCTTTGTCTGATCCAGAATGATCCCTCAGACTTTTAAGGAAGCATTTGCAATTAAAAGAGGAGGAGATTGAGGTTGAGGTACCTGTTGATAAACCATAAAGGATGGAGAATCACACTAGAAATGCCGCGGCGGACGCTAATAGAACGATGTACGAGTTTGCTGGACCATCATTGGATTGGACACAAATGAGTATACTCAGACCGGTGGTGGCAGCTAAAAATTTCAAGATAAAGCCAAATGTGATCTAGATGGTACAACAAACTGTACAGTTTCGAGGGCTGCCAAGCGAGGATCCTAATGCCCATATAGCCAATTTTTTAGAGATATGCGACACTTTCAAGATAAATGGAACTACCGATGATGCCATCCGGCTGAGATTATTTCCATTTTCTTTAAGGATAGAGCAAAGAGATGGCTGCAGTCCTTTCCACAGCACAATATTACAACTTGGAAATCTTTGGCTGAAAATTTTCTTTACAAGTATTTTCCTCCAGCTAAAACTGCTAAATTGAGAAATGACATTTCTTCTTTTGTGCAGATGGACGACAAGAGCATGTATGATGCCTGGGAGAGGTATAAGGACTTGTTGAGATGTTTTCCACACCACGATATACCAATATGGATGTAGGTTCAGACTTTTTACAACGGCTTGAACCTTGCTACGAGGCAAATGGTGGACGCTGCAGCAAGTGGAGCTTTGAGCAGCAAGACGCCGGAGCAGGCGCAAAACCTGATAGAGAAGATGGCTATGAGCAACTACCAGTGGCAATCCTCTAGGAGTCGGTCGGCCAAACAAAGAACGGTCAACCAGTTAGATTCCACAGCAGCCTTAGCAGCTCAAGTGGAGCTTCTCACTAAGAAGTTAGACCAGCTTCAGATGCCAGTTCATACAGCCCAAATAAGCTGTGAATTTTGTGGTGGCCCACACTATAGTGCAAACTGTAATGCGGGAGGTATGTTTGCTTCTAGTAATAATTCTTCCTCTATTGTTTCTGCTGACCTGGAACAGGTAGACTCGATGAGTAATGCCCTTAAACAACAAAACAACCCATACACCAGCACATACAACCCCGGCTGGAGTAACTATCCAAATTTAAGGTGAAGAAATAACAACTCCCAGGGTCCACCAGGCTTTCAGAGACTGCATCAGCAGCCACCACAACAGCAGTAGCAGGCTATACCATCACAGCCCCCTCCACGAATCGAAAAGAAATCTAACTTGAAGGAGCTAATGATGAAGTTTGTCACGTCGACAGAGACGAGATTCCAACAGACAGATAATGCCCTTAGAAATCAGCAGGCATCCATCAAGAATTTAGAGAGTCAAATCGGGCAGATTTCTAAGATGATGTCTGAAAGGCCACAAGGATCGCTCCCTAGCATAATAAAGTCAAACCCAAGGAACATTGCAAGGCTGTCACCTTGCGATCAGGTAAGCAATTATCTACCTCTCTAGCTTTAGCTGATGATGAGGATGTTTGTATGCAGGAGAAGCAAGCTAGGCAAGAGCCAGAGCCTAAGACAATGGGAGGAGAAAAGGTGGAGACAGGCAGAGGAGCCTTGTGAGAGAGTACCAGCCACCAGTCCCCTACCCTGCTCGACTTAAGCAGGAGAAGGTTGATAAGCAGTTTGGTAAGTTTCTTGACTTGTTTAAACAACTGCGGATTAACCTGCCTTTTGTTGAAGCTATTTTGCAGATGCCGAAGTGTGCAAAGTTCTTAAAGGAAATTTTGAGCAACAAAAGGAAGTTGGAGGATTTGAGACTCGTGACTCTGAACGAGTGTTCGGCTATTCTTCAGAATAAGCTGCCACTCAAAAGAAGAGCTCTAGGGAGTTTTACTATTCCTAGTGTCATTGGCAATTTGCCTATTAGTGGTGCATTAGCTGATTTAGGAGCTAGTATAAATTTAATGCCCACTAGGATGAGCATTCAATTAGCTGATAGAATTGTAAAAATTCCTAGGGGTATTGTTGAAGATGTGCTTGTTAAGGTAGACAAGTTTATTTTTCCTATAGATTTTCTAGTTATGGATATGAGAGGTGAGAGTATTGTAACTTTAATCCTAGGTAGACCCTTTCTTGCAACATCTAAGGCTGTAATAGATGTTTGTGATGGAAAGCTTAAACTTAGGGTAGACGAAGAGAGCATTACCTTCGACCTAGCTACTACTATGAGACACTCTTTAGACCATGATGATGTTGTATTTTCTATTGATATTGTGGATGATTTGGTTGAGTCTCATTTACAAGAAATGTTACTTGATGATCCTTTGCAGGTAGCCTTGCAAGCAGAGGAGGAGGAGTTGTCCAATGAGCAAGTGTTGGAGCAGCTCGCTAGTTTATTGGCTACTGAGCTTAGCTGTTCTACTGATCCTTTTCTTTCTCTTGACAGGCCAGAAGTGCGGAAAGTAAAGTCTTCTTTTAAGGACCCTCCGACCTTAGAATTGAAGGAGTTGCCTAAGCACTTAAGCTATGGATTCTTGGATGAGGAAGAAAAGTTACCGGTGATTATTGCAACAAATTTAACACGTGAGGAGAGAGCAAAAACTCTAAATGCGCTCAAGAGGTATAAGAAGGCCTTCGCCTACAAGATTGCTGATATTCCTGGGATCAACCCAAGTTTTTGTTCTCACAAGATTCTTATCGAGGATAGCTATAGAGCAGTAGTTCAGCCACAAAGGCGGCTTAATCCGAATATGAACGAAGTAGTGAAAAGGAGGTAATTAAGCTCCTAGATGCAGGATTAATTTACCCTATTTCTGACAGTTCTTGGGTAAGCCCTGTGTAAGTTGCACCGAAGAAAGGAGGCATGACAATAATTCGAAATGAGCAGGATGAGTTGATACCTACATGGACAGTAACAGGATTCTGAGTGTGCATCGATTATAGAAGGCTTAATGATGCAACTCGGAAGGATAACTTCCCTCTTCCTTTCATTGATAAGATGTTAGAAAGATTGGTAGGACACATGTTTTACTGTTTCCTTGATGGTTTTTCAGGATATTTTTAAATCCCAATTGCACCTGAAGACCAAGAGAAGACAACTTTCACCTGCCCCTACGGGACATTCGCTTATAGATGGATGCCTTTTGGCCTTTGCAATGTGTCGGCTATGTTTCAGTGGTGTATGATAGCCATTTTGATGATATGATTGAGGAGTCGATGAAGGTATTTATGGATGACTTCTTTGTTTTTTGGTAACTCATTATCTCACTGTTTGGCAAATCTAAAATGCATGTTAGCTAGGTGCAGCTAACTTGGTGCTAAATTGGGAAAAGTGTCATTTTGTGGTGAGAGAGGGATCATTCTAGGGCATAAGATTTCACATACGGGGATGGAAGTCGATAGAGCTAAAATAGAAACAATATATAAGCTACCACCCCCTAGTTCTGTTAGGGCTGTTAGGAGTTTCTTAGGCCATGCTGGATTTTATAGAAGATTTATTAGAAATTTCTCTCAAATTGCTAGGCCTCTTACTAAATTACTAGTTAAGGATATACCTTTCATTTTTTATGATGAATGTGTATCTTCTTTTGAGTTATTAAAGAAACTTTTGACCGCAACCCCTATCATGGCTTCGCCTGATTGGGGGCTACCCTTTGAACTAATGTGCGATGCTAGTGATAATGCAATTGGAGCTGTGCTTGGACAGAGGTTTGATAAAAAGTTCTGACCCATTCACTATGCTAGCAAGACGTTAACAGGAACCCAAGAACATTACACTACTACAAAGAAGGAGTTATTGGCTATCGTTTATGCCTTCGACAAATTTTGATCATACCTCGTCTTATCAAAGACCATCATCTTCACTAATCATTCAGCTTTGAGGTATTTGTTTAATAAGCATGATGTCAAGCCAAGATTAATCAGATGGATTTTATTGTTGCAGGAGTTCGACATTGAAATTAGAGATAAGAAGGGCGTAGAAAATTTGGCAGTAAATCACCTATCCAGACTAGAGAATTCGAGCTTGGAAGCACTTGATGAGAGCACGATAGATGATCGATTTCCAAAGGAGCACTTGTATTCATTAAAGGTATATTCTGATTCTCCTTGGTTTTCTGATTATGCTAACTATCTTGCGGCTAGGGTCTTACCAAATGATATGACTTATCAGCAAAAGAAGAAATTCTTTGCCGATTTCAAATACTACATTTTGGGAAGACCCCTTCCTATATCGAGTGTGTGCAGACCAGGTCATCCGCCAATGTATTTATGGTGAAGAGAGTCTCCAGATCTTGAGGCATTGTCATGATGGACCTGCAAGAGCCATCAAGTGGCGAACCATACTGCTAGGAACGTGTTGGATGCAAGCTTTTATTGGCCAACTATCTTCCAGGATGCTAGAACCTTTGTTCAGGTTTGAAATTGCCCAAACAAGCTAAGTACGATCATGACGAAGCTGAATATGGCCGTGTTGGTTTCAACACTGGCCGTGTTCCCAACATGGCTGTGTTGGGTGTCATCAAACATAAAAGAAAAATAATTTCTTAGGGAGCACGGCCACAGAGAGTAACACGGCTAGGAACACCATACCGTGTTCCCAACACGGCTAGGAACACGGCCGTGTTGGCGGCGACAGGGGGAATTAATTAAAAGAACGAAGAGATGAAAAAAAGAGAATAGCGAGGGACAACGTCCCAAACCCTAATTTTTCTCTCTCTAGGGGTTCTCTAAGCTGAAACCAAGGAAAGAGGAGACTTGGATCAAGGTTTCAATTGGATTCCCTTTAAAGATCGAAGATTGGGCAAGGTTCATTGATTGGTTTTCAAATCGAGCAAGAGAAACAAGAATCAATTCATTTTGAGCAAGAGGAATTGGGGTTGTTTACTCTCATCCAAGGGTGTAATCGGGTTTTCTCTACCTTTACTCATTGCTGTAATTGAATTCTTGTGTATTTTGATAATGAACATGATTAGCTAGATTGATTAAATCCATTGGGATTTCTTTACTATGTTGGCTTAGTATTATATTGTCGGATTGTTTGGGTTAGTTTTGTATTCTTCTTGCTTTCAGTATTAATAAGATAATGCATTATTCATGAGACGTTGTGAATTGTGTGTTTAGATTGCTTTGTGTGATTGAGAAGTCCATTTGGCAATTGGAATTTTGAATAGCAAGAACTGGTTAATACTCACTTAGAGATAAGGATAATTAACTAGCCGGATTAAGAATTAACAAAGCTTAATAGAGGCAGATTAAAGCTTAATGCTAATTTAAGAATCAATCATTAGGAAGAGATTTCGACTTTAGGTTATTAGATTTAGGAATTTGGTTATCTCAATAGAGAAACAAAATTCGGTTAAGAATTCGTCCACGGGTAGCATAATTAGACTCACCAATCCTTTATCTTTTGTTTGATTGCCAACTAGTTTAGGTTCCCTTTGGGTTTGCTTTCTTGTCTTGGTTATTTTATTATTAATTACTCCTGCATCTCCCTTAGAACTTAGCTTGTAGCTATTAGTTAGTTTAAAAATTATTCATCACTCATTTTAGGTTAATATAACAAAGAACAAAGGAGTAACTCTAGGCTTTCACTTTCCTGAGGAATACGACCCTGATACTCGGCATTAGTACTAGACTGCATCGATAGGTACACTGCCTTAGATTGTAGCTAACATAAGTAGCACACATCAATTGGCTTACCTAAAAACACTCCGACCCAAATTACTTAATTATGTGCGTTCCAAACATAAAAACACTTGCATAAAAATTGATTTAATTTGTACTCCAGTTTGCATTGTCAACGAGCAAGTTGTTTGTTGTGAAATTCCATCTCATTGAGTTGACATTGCATGGCAATCTGCATATCTATTATTTGATCCCAAATAGGAGGATGGAAACTTGAGGAACCACCAATGGTACTTTGAATTGGATAAATGAGGAGAGGAACATCACCGGATGGTGGGTATCGGGGAAGTTCCTCTTGGGAAGCATTCTCCTCTTTGGTTTCTGCGTAGTTTTGCTCCTCAGCCGGTGGTGGTCCTTCAATTTCCATCCAACAAGAATGGGAACGGGGAGGAATCAAACGGAATGTAGCATCACTACTTCTCCTCTTACAAAAGCTTGCTTAGTAAAATAAGAACGCTCGACAAATGAACATAGTTATCAAGGTTAAGATTCAAAGCCTTTGCAACAATGGTAATCACATGTCCATGAGTTAAAGGTGCATCCTTACATGAAGCACAAGCTAACAATTGATTGAACACCCAATAAGTCTAGCACACTTTTTTCTTATTATGAATGCACCACATAAAAATAATTCTTGTGCAGAAACTCTATTTAATTCAGTTTTATGAAAGAGAACACATGCAAGGACTTTATGTAGCAACCAATATTTCAAATCCTTAGTAGACATAGTTTTACCCTTCCTAGAATCAAATGGGGTTTGTAAACCAGTTAAAAAAACATCCATAATCCATTCAACCTAAAAAATGATAGGGAATCACATAAACCATCCCTCTTAAAACCAAAGACACGATTCATAAAAGTGTAAGCAAGTTGATTTTTCTTCCCTTGCATGCGAAATTATAGAATTTGTGAATTTTTAGGATTAACATCCAATGTAGTATAAAATTCAGTAGTTAATTCCACATTGGTATCTTCATGCATAGAAACAAATCTCTTAAACCCACATTGAGTCAACAATTGATCAAAAGATTCAAGCATACCCACATCATTGAAAAGAGAGTTAGGAATGTACTTACAACCCAAGATTTTCCTAAAATTGATTGATGTGAATTTGGCACCCTCGTCATTTTTTAGGACTGGGAACTTGGCTTTGTAAACTTGGGAAAGATCTTCCTCTTGATGAGGTGTTTCTTTAACATGTGGCCTCCCAGAAGATGATGCTTTAGTCTTGCCCATGGTGAATGTCGTGCTTGCAAGAATTAGAATTGGAGAGATATGTAGAGAGGAAGAAATGAAAATGGAAAATGAAAAAAAGAGAATATGAAGAGTGGGGAGGGTTTTTGGTTACGAGTAATGTAGAGAGAAAATGAAAGAAAGCCTAAGTATGTAAGAAGTAAAAGAATAAGAAAAGATGGAAGATAGTGGAAAGTTATGGAAATTCGTTGGATATGAAGATATGTGAGATTGGGTAGTCAAAAGGGTGTATTTATAAATGTAATAGGGGTGTAAGAGATAGTGAAAAGGTGTGTCTAAATGTGAAAGAACATGACTATTCTTGGAAAAGAAACAACCTTTAAGTTATGAAATTATATTTTGGCAAGGAATAAATAGAATAAAACAAATTAATGAATAATAAAAAGGAAAAATATGTAACATATAAAACAAATAATTAAACTATGCTATTATAATGATAAATATAGGATAATGCAAGTATAGGTAATATTAATGTGAGTGAACGAGTCGTCAATATGTGATGACTCATCACCAAAGCCTTCTATGACGACTCGTCAACGTGTGACGACTTGTCATCTAATCTTTCTATTACGAGTCGTCAACTCGTGATGACTCATCACCGTTAGGTTCTATTACGAGTCGTCAACTCGTGACAACTCGTCACCTGACATTATGAAAATAATGCTAAGCCACTTAACCTAAATAGGCAAAAAAAACTAATCTAAAGCAAAAATAATATGATAAATAAGGGTTAAAAAATGTGAAGTAATGACTCTAAGTAAACAAAATGAAATAAAAGCAAAGAATGTAAAAATGTATATTAGAGTTAAGGAAATAAAAATGTGTTAATATTACCATGCTAAATTTAAAGGTCTATAGCTTGGCCTTACCTCAATTTGATTATAGTGTAGATAGAGGGATAGAGCAGCTCGTATCAATTGCATCACCGATCAAATAGGGCTTAAGACAATGTCCATTTACCTTAAAGATTTCCCCCTTTGCACTAGCAAGATCAACTGCATCATGAGGATAAACTTTGATAACTTTAAACGGACCCGACCATCGTGACCTTAACTTTCCCGGAAATAACTTGAGTCTTGAATTAAAAAGGAGAACAAGCTCACCCTCATGAAATTCCTTGTTAAATAAATGCATATCATGCCACAACTTAGTACGATCTTTATATAACTTTGCATTCTCATAAGTCTTCATTCTTAACTCATCCAATTCGTTAAGTTGAAGTAACCACTTCCTACCGGCCTTCTTTGAATCAAAATTCAAAGCCCTTGTTGCCCAATATGCCTTATGCTCTAATTCAACAGGGAGATGACATGACTTCCCGTAAATTAATTGATAGGGAGTAAGGCCAATTGGTGTTTTAAAGGTTGTCATATATGCCCATAAAGCGTAATCAAGCTTTAATGCCCAATCCTTCCATGAAGAAGACACCATTTTCTCTAAGATCCACTTAATCTCTCTATTACTGATCTCAACTTAACCCCTTGTTTGTGGGTGATAGGAAGTAGCAACCCCGTGTGTTACTCCATACTTCTTTAAGAGAGCCTCAATCATATGATTACAAAAATAGGAATCTCCATCACTAATTAATTCCCTAGGAGTACCAAACCTAGGAAAAATAATTTTCTTAAGCATCTTCTTGACCACTTTAGCATCATTAGTAATGGTTGGCAATGCTTCCACCCATTTTGAAACATAATCCACCATGACCAGAATATACTTGTAGCCTAAAGAGCTAGGAAATGGACCCATGAAATCTATACCTCAAACATTAAAGAGTTCGACTTTAAGGATTCTTTTTAAGGGCATCTCATGTTTCTTAGTAATGTTGCCCATTCTTTGACATCTATCACATGTAAGAATAAACTCTCTACCATTTTTAAATAAAGTTGGCCACCAAAAACCAAATTGTAGTACCTTAGATGCTGTTTTTGTTACACCAAAGTGTCCTCCAACATCCAAGGAATAACAATGTCTCAAAAGATCTTGAGCTTCATCTTGAGGAATGCATCTCTGAATTAAACCATTAGCACATCTCTTGTAAAGCATAAGCTCCTCCCAATAATAGAATTTAATATCATGCAAAAATTTCTTCCTTTGTCGATAATCTAACTCATAATGAAGAACACCACTCACAAGATAATTTGCAATATCTGCATACCATGGAAGTTCCTTTGACACCACACTTAGTAAATGTTCATCATGAAGCGTGTCATTAATTGGGACACCATCATCATTCCTCTTTATTCCGTCTTGACCAATCCTTGATAGGTGATCTGCAACAAGGTTCTCACTACCCTTCTTGTCCCTCACTTCCCAATCAAACTCTTGAAGCATCAAGATCCATCGTAAAAGTCTAGGTTTTACGTCCTTCTTGCTTAGAAGATACTTAAGAGCAGCATGATCTAAATAAAAATCACCTTTTGCCCCACAAGATATGCTTTAAACTTGTTAAATGCATAAACGATGGCAAGCAACTCCTTTTCTGTAGTGGTGTAGTTGATCTGAGCAACATCAAGTAATTTGCTAGCATAGTAAATCACATAAGGCTTACCTTCCTTTCTTTGACCCAAAACAGCCCCCACCACAAAGTTACTAACATCACACATTATTTCAAATGGTTGCTCCCAATTAGGTGGTTGCAAGACGGGTATGGAAACAAGAGCTTTTTTCAAAGTTTCAAATGCATGAAGGCACGCTTCATCAAACTCAAAAACAACATCTTTAGCAAGTAACTTACATAATGGCCTTGCTATCTTGGAGAAGTCTTTGATAAATCTTCGATAGAAACCTACATGTCCAAGGAAACTTCTTATATCTTTAACACTCTTCGAAGGTGGCAAATTTTCACTTACTTCTATCTTTGCCTTATCAACTTCAATGCCTCTCTTTGAAACTAAATGGCCAAGAACGATTCCCTCTTGTGTCATAAAGTAACATTTTTCCTAATTCAAGACCAATCCATGCTCAATACACTTGACAAGAACTTTAGATAGATTGTCTAGACAGTTGGAAAAATTAGTACCATAAACACTGAAGTCATCCATAAAAACCTCTACATAATTATCGAGTAAATCACTAAGTATTGAAAACATGCATCTCTAGAAAGTTGCAGGTGCATTACATAAACCAAAAGGCATACGCCTAAAAGCAAAAGTACCATAGGGACATGTAAAGGTTGTTTTAGCTTGATCCTCAGGATGAATAGGAATTTGATAAAAACCACTAAGTCCATCCAAATAACAAAAATAAGAAAAGTTGGCCAATCTCTCAAGGACTTGGTCGATAAAAGGCAATGGGAAATTGTCCTTCCTAGTTGCTTTATTTAATTTTGTATAGTCAATACACATACGCACTGAATTTCCACTACACCAACCTCGACGGACGATCAGGGCAGTCCCCTAGATTTTTTTTTGTTTTTTGCATTTATTTATTGTATTTCTTATATACATGTCATGCATTTGGATTGCATTGCCTTTGTTTCTCTTTGATGAGCATTACCATGCGAGGTATCCATAACATGTTACACTGAGGACAGTGTGTCCTTCAAGTGTGGGGTGGGTGATATTTATATACACTTGTTTTCTTGTATTTTGTTTATCTTTTAGCTTTATTTATCTTGTGTGTGTTTTATTTTATTTTTATTGTTCTTGTATATAAAATTTGGATCCTTTTCTAATGTATATATCGCATTTCATTTATCCCATCTTTGTTATTTTTTTATTCTTTGTGCAATTTTTTGTAAAATTTTGAAATTTTTTCACTTTGTTTCGATGCTCTTACTGTTGACTCGCTTTTAAAATCCTGTTTATGTCCATGTGATTAGGTAAAACTGATAGTGTTGAGTCTTGCGAAAGAATGTAAGTTATTTAGTATGAGTTTTGCACTAAGTTGCTTTGGTTTATTTTATTCTGTTTTGAGGATTTTTGTTTGGGACCTACTCAAAAAGCACACTTGTGAGAAATTGAGCCTCAATTGTAAGCATACACTTTATATGCTTTTATTTATTTCTTGTTGAGAGTGCCAATTACTGTCTTTACTTTTAGAACTTTCTTGGTAATGCTTATGAGGGCCACAAGGAGAGTTTAACACTTTGGTATGATAGATGCACTTAGGCTTTTCATTCTAGCCAAATAGCCTTTATTCGTTTATTGATTCAGTAGATAACCCCTTCTTTCATCATTTCTATCATATTTTATTACCACTTAGTTTTATTCTGCTTTGGGTTATGATTTTGCATATGAGTAGTTTTTATTTGGAATTTTTATCTTGGGAATAGCGTTGGAAACTTATAGTAGCTTCCTTCAATCCATAAGAAATTCACCTATAGTATGTGAATGTTTCTTCCCTTAAAAAAAATAACAATAAGAAGAAGAATAAGAGGGAAGGGTGATGAAAAGAAAAAAAGTAAGTGAGCTAATTATTTAATTGCTTTTGGGAGTTTACATTTTGACTTGATTCCTATTTCCCACCTTGGACTACTGTTCATTGTTTATCCCTTGTGATTATTGTGGCTTGTGTGCAGGTCATTTATCTCATTGCAGAACACCATAGGTTCAACTCTTACTAAATTTACCTACCTCTACCTAATCCCCATTACAACCCTTATAAAGACCTCTTGACATGGTTGTTGACTCTCCATAAGTAGTAGGAGTAGGATTTAAGAGCAAGCATATATTAAGTAAGGCAGTATTCGATGCATTGAGCGATTAAACACTACCTTTTAAACACTTTGAGTGATTTAGAGTGAATCTTGTGAGGAGTTGGTTCTAAATAATTTTGTTGAGATAGTATTTTATAAATCATTAGCATCTTGGTTGTGATACTTGAATTGATTGCTTCGTTCCTTTTTGCTTGACTTATGCTTGTTAAGGATATGTGTAGGGGCTCTCTAGCTTGTTTATCAGTTTAAGTGTTGTTCCTTAGTGGTTTATTTTCCTTATTTTACTTTTGATTGCTTGAGGAAAAGCAATGAGCTAAGTGTGGGGTTATTTGATGTGCGTAGAATACACACATCTAAATGGGGTTTTTAAGGCTGATTTTATGTACATTTGGATGTGGATTGGTCCCAACACTCACCCTATGCGTCTGTTTATGTGCATCAGGTCCAAAAGAAGCCAAAGAGTGATAGAGGGAAGAATTGGAGTAGAATTAGACGTCAAAGTTGTCGAAACAAGTAAAGTTTATGCATTAGGAAGCTGAACACGGCCGTGTTCATTTTAACACTGGCCATGTTTTCAACACGGACACCAAAACGGCCGTGTTGGGTGCATTTGACAACAGGAAAAAGATGCATTAAGGAGCACGGCCACAGAGAGTAACACAGGCATCAACACAGGCCATGTTCCCAATATAGGCATCAACACCAGGCTGTGTTCCCAACATGGGCATCAACATGGCCATCTTTGCGGCAGTTGGACGAATTAACTAAAAGAAAGAAAAAAGGGAAACGCGATCCAAGTGGGGTTAGGACGTCCCAAACTCATTTCTCTCTCTCTCTAAGGGTTTTTTGAGCTAGAACCAAGGAGAAAGGAGACTTGGACCAAGGTTTCAATTGGATTCCCTTCAAAGATTGAAGATTGGGCGAGGTTCGTTGATTGGTGTCAATTCGAGCAAGAGGAACGAGAATTGATTCAAGATTGGGCAAGAGGAATTGGAGCTATTTACTCTCATCCGAGGGTGTATTCGGGTTTTTCTACCTTTACTCATTTTTTGTAATTGAGTTCTTGTGACTTTTGATAATGAACTTGATTAGTTAAACTTATTAACCCATTGGGGTTCTTTATCTAGGGATTTTTGTACTTAACTTTTGAATTGTATGTATTGATTTTCAATATTGATTTACAATGGAAGTGCTTATTGATTTGTTCTTCATATCTTGTTGAATGATTATTGGAATTTGATGTTCTTGAGAAAGACATTTAGGTTTGGATTGTCCTTTACAATCTAGAATTGAATTCACCTAGACATAAGGTGTTCGTTCTACCGAATTGAGGATTAACAACTCTCAATAGTGTTAATTGGTACATAATGCTAATTTGGATAATTAGGGTTAGGAAGAGATTTCAACCTAATTAATCTAAGTTAAGATGTTAGTGTCCTTGAGAAAGGCGTTCATTGCGTAGAGATTTTCCCACAGAAATTGAATTCAAGCAATCAATTCCATCTTTAGTTTCCATTCTCCAGAGACATGAATTCCCAAAGGGTTATTCCTTAACTTGAATTAATCCTTCCTTAGTAGCCGTAGTTAGATAACAATTAGAGTAGCTATTAGTTAATTTAGGAATTATTCATCATTCATTTTAGGCTAATATAACAGAGAACAAAGGAGTAACTCTAGGCTTTCACTTTCTTGAGGATTACGACCTTGATACTCGCCATTAGTGCTAGACTACATCGATAGGTACACTGCCTTAGATTGTAGCTTCCATAAGTATCCATCAGTTTAATTGAGAGGATGGGGTTGACCAAGAGAAACCGGGATGGTTCCTACATTGAGGGTTATAAGTGTTGGAATTTAGCCCTATTTTTTGGTGAAAACCCCCTTGCATGTAATTCACATCCTCATTTGTACTTAAATTACATTGAGAATATGAATGAGATCCTCCACAAGACTACAAACAATATTAGTACTTTCTAAAGAATTAATTTAATTTCTACTTACCAAATTGGTGAGAGCATCTACCTTTGCATTTAGCATTTTAATTGTGTCAAGCTCTAAAACTCCCCTCGCTTTTGCCATCGTTGTTTCATCACCCATGTATCCTTGAGATGCAAGTTCTTCAAGCAATGTAATGGCTTCTCTAGCCGTTTTGTCCATCCATTTTCCACCGGTTGCTACTGCATTCACGATATTTTTATTTTCATTCGTCAGTCTATTGTAGAAAATTTGAGGAATCATCCAATCCGGTAAGCCATGATGTGGACATTGCCTTTGGAGTTCGTTAAATCTCTCCCAAGCTGAATAGTTTGTCTCACTTCCATTTTGCTTGAAAGTAGTGATCTCATTGCGAAACTTGGCCGTTTTATATGGTGGAAAATATTTGTGCAGAGATGCTTGCTTCAATTGGTCCCACGTTGTGATTGATTCATTTGGCACACTAGCAAGCCAAAGTTATGCTTTATCCCTAACCAAAAATGGGAAGAGTCTGAGCCTTATTGCATCATCCGTTACACCATTGATCTTAAAAGTTGCATAAACATTAAGGAAAGTTAATATGTGGGCATAAGGATCTTCACCTTGTAAACCTCCAAATTGATTGTTTTGCACCATTTGGATAATACTTGGCTTGATCTCAAAATTGTTGTTAACAATAATCGGAGCCATAATGCCTCCTAAACTTCCTCAAATGTCGGGCATTGTGAAATCGCCTAGCGTTCTCCTTTTTGGTTGAGCCATGTCATTCAAATTCGGTTGGTTCTCTCTTGTTCACCTTTGTTCCCTGCCTAAAGCATGTATAGTTAAATCAATGTCAAGATCAAATTTCAAATTATTATCAATAGTACTTCTAGTAAGCATGTTAATTCACAATTGAATAAATTAAACTAAACAAATAACAATAACAAAAATAAAATATGAAAATGAAGAATATAATAACAAAATAAAAATAAAATAAATAAATAAAACAAAAACAAGGCCTAAAACAACCTTTCTCTACCCTAATTTAATAAAAATTACTATTTAACTCCCCGACAACGGCACCAAAATTTGTAGCAGGAGAAATTACATACCCTAGTCTCTAGGACTTAGTATAGAGCAAGAAGGGTGTCGAACACTCAAGAGTTGGGGTAAACTTTGTATTAACTGGTTAGGTACCAAAGCCAAATTCAATTCTTAAGTAATATCAATTACATTCCACCAAATTACTCCAAATCTCTTTGTGAATAATTTGATTAACAAGTTACATATGGTGATCAAGCATACATAACACGAATGAGCGCTAATTGAAATTAAATCCTAAATAACATAAGATAAAAATGTCACTCTTAATTAATTCATCATTGTAAATTCCATACAAAGACTTAGCCAAGACACATATTTATAGAATAATAAGAGAAAATCAATTGCAACATAGGAATAGTATATAGAAGAAAGTGAATAGATAAAACCCTTTTTAAAGTCTTCTAGCACTTGCTCGGTGTAGAACAATCTTCTCTTCCTGCTTCTTGACTTGGTCTCCTTCTAGTTAATTCTCAAAAACTAGAACAAAGTCTTTGCAATGATTTCTAAAACTTAATACTTCTATTGAAATACTATGCTCTATGTCTATATTTCCTTTTTCTCATCCCCAAAATAGAGCCAAACACAATTATTTATATGTTTCTAAAGGCTGTTATTCGTGTAGAAATGGAAAAAGACACCTTTTGACATGAAAAGTCACCCTCCTTTGCAGATTTTGGAACTTCAAGGACATTTTCGTCCATCCAGATGACTTTATCTCTAGATAGTTCCTGCTTGAAAATTTTAGAAAGTTCTATTATCTTTACACAGCAACTTGAATCACCTCATTTGGATGTCTATAGACAAAGTTATGACCAAAATATGAAAACTACTCAAACTAGGAAAAGTTGCAACTCTTGGGGACTGACTCGTCAAGACGGTGCTGTCTCATCACTCGGGCCTTCTGTAACGACTCGTCAAGATGCTGACGACTCTTCAAGATCTACTAAGGCTCCAATTAGACTTTTCAAGCTTCACAATTCATACCAAACGATCCCAAGTCCTTTTCATGCACATTTTGAGCCTAAAAACATGTATAAAACACACATAATCAATCATAAACATAAACCAAATAACTTACATGAGGGATAAATCTATGAAATTAAAACTAAAATAACCTGAAGAACTAAAATAACCTAAATCTATGAAATTAAAACTAAAATAACCTAAAGAACTAAAATAACCTAAATCTATGAAATTAAAACTAAATTAACACTTTTATAAACAAATAAGCACATAAATATAGTAAAATCAAATGAAATTAAAACTAAAATAACCTAAAGAACTATGCATATTTGCATTGTATCAGCTTGACCGATGGCATTGGGGTTAAGTTGATGATCAAGCAGGATGAGGTGTAAATCCACGCGCGTAAGGAAGAAATCATGTTCTTAATTAATCCAAGCATAATGGAATCGGAAATGCACGCATTTTGATCTTTGGGACGCATACAATGAAGTAATTTGGTTCGAAGTATTATTAGGTAGGCTCATATGGATCTCCCCTTATTTACGTTAAGCTAGCTCATAAAATTTTTGGACTACGAGAGTTGTTGACAAAGAACACAAGAGAAAGGAAGGTATTAGTCTATGTTTGCTAGCGCATGTATTGATAAGTCTATGTCCGCTAGCTAGCTCATCTCCACTTACATGAGGGATAAATCTATGTTCACTAGCGCATGTGTTGATAAGTCCACAGAGTTCTTGAAAGAACCCATAACTTAATTTCCCGCAAGGTAGAAAACTGAAACAATATCCTCATTGGCCTCGAGTATTTAGTTGCATGCGGTTTTTTATAGTGAGAAAGCCTCATTCCATAAGAAGAAGAAACTATAACCTAAATATGAATAAATAAATAATGAAAGATGAATAAACTAAAGTCAAGTCCATAACTAGAGAGATGAATAAACCAAATATCATAACGCTAGAATTCTCACTTGTATTATGCTTGGATTAATAAAAAAACAACATGATTTGTCCCTTGTGCGTGTGGATTTATGTTTCTTCATACTTAATCATCAAGCTAAGACTTAATGCCACCTGTTAAGCTTGTTAATTATAATACCATGATTCCTTACACCAATCCTTGTGTCATCAGAAGTCCTCGTGCGTGATGAAATAAGGAAGGGTGGAGATCCCAATGGTGCAAATCCTGAAATGCAATATTTAGGTGTGCCTCGATTCTCGTCATTCCCTCTTTCCTTTAAAAGATTCATTAGTCATTTGGAGAATGATATAAATACTCAATCAACTAATTTCCTTTCTTTGCATTTGTCTAAACATTGGATTGGTGCCTATGGTAGCCACTTCCATGCACTTTTACTCAACACTCATGTTTATGCTCCCCAAATAAAATAAAACCATCTTATTAAATAATGATTAGAGAGTAGAACAAAAAAGAAACAAAAAAATAAGAACATATGTAGAGTTTCGGATCTGATAAGGAAAGAAATCACAAGTTCTTTGTTCTCTTGCATACACCTAACTATAAGGATCAATCGAATTGGTTTAAACACAAGGGTAGATAAAGAACAAAAATGAAAGGAAAGACGTGAGGAATAAATCTATGCTCCCTAGCGCCAATGTTGATAAGTTTGCAAAGTTCTTAAAAGAATCCATAATGATTTTTTGAGAGGTAGAAAATTGAAATAATATACTCACTAGCCTCAAGTTTTCGGTTGCATGTAGTTTTTATATTTCGAAAGCCTTTATTCCATACGATAAACAAACTAGAAGCTAAATATAAATAGATAAATAAACTAATGTCAACTCAAGAACCAAAGAGGAGTTGACTAGTCAACAACTCTCATAGTCCCAAATTTTATGAAAACCAGGTGAAATTTGCATGGACCTGCCTAATAACACTCTGACCCAAATTACTTCATGATATGTGTAAAACATCAAAACAATCGTATTCCCAATGGTATTATGCATGGATTCATCGAAAACAACTTCTCTCTTATGCGTGTGGATTTAAGTCTCATCTTGCTTTATCATCAAGTTAAGGCCTAATGCCATCGGTCAAGCTTGTCAACTGCGTTCCCATGATTCCTTAAGCTAAATCTTGTGTCATCAAGAGTCCTTGGGCCTAGATGATCAAGGAAGGATGGAGATTCCAAAGGTGTAAACCCTGAATCGGAATATTTGGTCGTGCCTCGATTCTCATCTTTCCCTCTTTCCTCTAAAAGATTTGTCTGTGATCATTTAGAGAATGATATCAATACATGGTCAACTAATTTTCTTTCTTCGCATTTTTTCAAGCATTGGATTTGTGCCTATGATTGCTGCTTCCACGCGCTTTCACTCAACACTCGTGTCTATGCTCCCCAAATAAAACCAAACTATCATACTAGATAGAGTTTAGAAAGGGAGACATAAAAGAAATAAACAAGATGGGAACATAAGTAGAATTTCAGATTCGATAAGGAAAGAAATTGCAAGTTCTTTGTTCTCTTCCATATGGCTAAGCATGAGGATAAATCAAATTGATTTAAACATAAGGGTAGCCAAAGAACACAAGAGAAAGGAAGGACGTGAAGGATAAGTCTATGCTCACTAGCGTAAGTGTTGATAAGTCCACAAAATTCTTAAAAGAACCCATAACTTGATTTCCCGTAAGGTAGAAAACTGAAATAATATGCTCATTAGCCTCAAGTATTCGGTTGCATGCGATTTTTATAGTGTGAAGCTCTCATTTCTTAAAAAGAAAAAACTAGAAGCTAAATATGAATAAATAAATAAATAAACATGAATATACTAAAGTCAAATCAAGAACCAAAGAAGAGTTGATTGGGTAATAACTTTCGTAGTTCTAAATTTTATGAGCCAGCTTAACAAAAATATGGGTGAATTCGCGTGCGGCTACCTAAAACCACTCTGACCTAAATTACTTTATTATATGCATTTCAAACATCAAAGTGCTGAAATTTATGCTTGTACTTTGCTTGGATCAATCGAAAACAACATGATTGCTCCATTACCGGCGTGGATTTCTGTCTCGTCCTGCTTAATCATCAAGCTAAAGACTAATTGCACCGATAAAGCTTATCAATTGCATTCCTATGATTCCTTACACCAAACCTTGCATCATTAGGAGTCCTCATGCCCAGAGGAAGAAGGAAGGATGGAGATCCCAATGGTGTAAATCCTGGATCGAAATATTTGAGCATGCCTCAATTCTCATCGTTCCCACTTTTCTCTAAAAGATTCCTCCGCGATCATTCAAAGAATGATATCATTACATGATCAACTAATTTTTTTTCTTTACGTTCATCGAAGCATTAGATCGGTGTCTATGATGGTTGCTTTCATGCGTTTTCACTCAATACTCGTGTTTATGCTCCCCACATAAAATCAAACCAAAATATTAGATAAAGATTAGAAAGAGAGACACAAATGAAACAAATAAAATGAGAATATAGGTAGAACTTCAGATCCGATAAAGAAAGAAATCACAAGTTCTTTTTTATCTTCCATACGATTAAGCGTAAGGATCAAATTGTATCGATTTAAATACAAGGGTAGACAAAGAACGCAAGAGATCGCTGCTTATGATTGACGGTTCCATGCGCTTTCGCTCAACACTTGTGTTTATGCTCCCCAAATAAAACCAAACTATCATACTAGGTAGAGATTATAAAGAGAGGCACACACTACAAGAAAGTTACAGTTTACCAACTAAAAATTACTGATGGATTCAAGTTAGTAAGTAAACTAGTAAGAGTACCGACTATTCACCAATGGTTTTCACAAAAAAAATTTTCATTTGCGTACCGACGAATTTGCCGATTATTTTGTGATGGATATTTACTGACAACAATAGCACCGTCCATAATTATGGCACCATCTCTTAGTACTATAATTTAGCAACCAATTACCGATGATATAGAAAGAAAATTTACCGACTATAATGAGGTGTCGCTAAACTAAGTGCTAAAACTTACTAACTATTTTCAGTTTTGTAGCCAAATAAAAATTTCTTGCAATTTTTTAAATGAAATTAACAACAATTTTTCAAACCGTCACTAATTTCATGTAAAAAAGATTTACCAACTATTATATCTTTTTGCTAAATATATAACTTCTTACATTTTTTTACTTGAAATTACATATGATAAGGCAAACTATTGCTAATTCATGTAAAAAAAATTGATTTGCCGACTATATTATTTTCGTTGCTAAATATATAAATTTTTACAATTTATTTTACATGAAATTACCGATGAATAGTCAAACCATTGCTAAATTCTTCTAAAAAGTTAATTTACCGACTATTTTATTTTTGTTGCTAAATATGTAAATTTGTAAAATTTTCTACATGAATTAGCGATGGTTTTTTAAATCGTCGCCCATTTAATGTAAAAGATTAATTTATCGACTATTTTTTTTTTCATCACTAAATATATAAATTCTAACAATTCTTTTTATAAGAAATTACTAACACTTTGTCAAACCATCACTAATTTTATGTAATTTTTATCGCTAATTTTTACAAATTGTGTACATTACATAACTTCCCTTCAATCAAGCCGTCACTAATTTCATGTAATTTTTTATCGCTAACATTTACAAATTGTGTACATTATATAACTTTCCTTTCTTCCTTAATTTTCTCATCTTCCTCCCTCTCTTACTTGTAAAAAATGCATTCTTCTTGCATCCCCTTCTCTCTCACCTCTGACCGGCGTCGCTTGTCATGCCTCACCGCCGCCTGTCTTACCTCTCATAGTTGGTGTAGGTTAGTTGATTTTCTTAAAATGTTTTTGATAATATTTTTTTTATTTTGTAAGGAAAGGTACTTTAAATGGAAATAAAACTTGATGCTTTGGTTTAAATTCTTAAAAGTAAAATTAATTTGGTCATTGTTGATCTTGAATGTGATAATTTAGGAGAGAATGAAGAAAGAGAAGGATGGTAGAGATGGTTGAGCTCGAGCAATAAAGTTCTCAAATGTTATTTATTAATTTATTTATTATTATTATCATTATTACTCTTGTTGTTGTTATTATTACTATCACTATTAGTAAGGAGGAAAAAAATATAAATTGGGCTCTTTTTCTTTTTTCTTTTTTAATAGTTGAGTTAATAAATCTTTAAAAACTGATGATGTGGGCAAGTAACTTGCCATCTTATTGATTATTGGTAGATATGGTTATAATAAAGTTTCTTCATTTTAGCTTATTTTCTTTTTTCTGATATTTTTTTTGGTTGATCCTCTTTGACTCCTAGATTGTATTGGATGATCAATGAAACTTAATTACTTATGTTGGTAGGTAGGTTTATATTGTTAATGATAGGCTTACCAAATACCAACCTATAAATAGGCGGGTTTATAAATTTTTTTCATTTGTTTTTAATTTTTAATTTTGTAAACTAAATGCATAAGCATGTTATGTAGTGATTGGTGTAAACAAGTAATTTTATTTATTGCCTTTCAATTTTTCAAGTATGTGTTCCATATTTTTCTAGGTTTTGATGCTTGTTGTCCACCCTTAACTACTACCTTGTTGTTTCTTCTTTTTCTTTATTTTTATTTCTACAGTTTGAAAGAACAAATATAAATTTTCTTATTTGTGTCCTTTTAAAAAAAATCCTCAAAAAGTATTTATGATATTATGCTTTCAATTATTTGACTTAATAGTTAAATATAAATGAGAGAATTTAAGAATAATCTGCTTAAAATAGTTTAAGGTCATCATGAATATTCCAAAAGAAACATGAGTGTCCAATCTTACTATCAAGACCAATATTATAGTCATTTTGCAGATTTTGCCTTTTAAAAATTCCGTAACAATTTTAAATAGCTAAAATATATAAATAAGCCTTTGATATTTACCTAAACTATACTAGCTAATATTGAAAGTGTCTCACCCAAATTGAAAAAAATAAAACTAATTTGAGTATATTGTAATTTTAATGAAATCGAATATATATATATATAGTAGATTCTGTGTTCTTGCTTACATTTATATATTTTTAGTCATCTAATTTTGTAAGTATATGTTATTTTAAATATTTGTGATATTAATTAGTAATTGTTGTTGTAATTGTGTTGGTTATGCCTAATTATTTTTAAAGTAGGAAATGGACTCGTTTTACAGGAGTATCTTAGTTTTATAGGAGAAATTCTATCAAAATTTCGATAGATTTTTAGGAAAAGAAATTAAGTGTTTCAATGAACACATATAAAATTTAGTGTGAGACGTAATGTAATGTACACAGGAAAAGAACATGAATTTTGATCGATAATGGATGTACACTGGCTTAATGCTAATGGCAAGATTAGCTAAGATTTGTGGTTGGGGTTCAATCCTTTTTTTTCTTGTGCTTGTAACCATTCAAGTATGAAGGATGTTATTAATATAGATGTCCTTGTAAGAAGTGTCACAATAGAAAGTACCAAAAATTAGAAGAGGTTACAGTGCACCTGTTCAAAAAGGAATTTGTTTTGGATTACTATGTTTGAGATCAGCATGCAAAATTGTATAAGAGTATGGACCTTAAACATTTTGAACACTTTGCACATGTAAAGGTGGATTTCGAACCTGCAAATGCATATCGATAAATGATTATTAATGCAGTTGGGCCTGAGTTTAATTATACAGAGGATATTGAGGAAGCACCTAATCTGAATGCTCATAAATTCTTTGACATGTTTAATGCAGCCGATGAAAAATTATGGAATGGGTGTGAAAAACATTCTTAGATGTTAGCAATGGCATGATTGTTGCATATAAAGTCAGAGCACGATTGTTGCATTTGATGGTTTCACCCAATTTTTACAGAACAAAGAAATTAGTTCAAGGCTGTAATATCCATAATCTTTTCTTTTTAGTAATAATATTATTAGTAATGACTAACAATGAGTTTTTATTTAATTTAGTTTTACTTTATTTTTATTTGATTGAATTGGAATGATTTAAAATAGAATTTTAATGCTAGACAAAATAAGGAGGTATTTTCTTATATTTGAAAGTCATGAAAGTAATAGTAAATATTATTTTTATAAAAGAATTATTGGGAAAATAAAAATTTTTAGTTAGCATATGGTGCTAATTTTAATTGAAAAATAGTTAGTAAAAATTAATTAATTAAGTTAATTAAGGGTTAGGATTAAATTGACAATTAATTTTGAAATAAGAACTAAAAATATAATTGTTTTAAATCGGGGTTTTAAATTAAAATTTGTATGGTTAGTATTTTTGTAATTAAATGTAGCGCCAAGGGCATTTTAGTAATTTTACATTTAAAAGCAAGGGTAAATAAGTAATTCTATATTTTCAATAATTCTAATTTGGCCCAATTTAAATAGTAAGGGGCTTAATTGAAAAGCTAAAGAAAAGCTTAAGGATTAATTAGAAGTTTTGTAGGACGAAATTGTTGTAATTAAAGAAGTTGAAGGACTAAATGGTAAAGAAGGAAAGTTCAAGGACCAAAAATCGATATAGAGAAGAAAAGAAAAAAAAGAGAAAGAACGAAGAAAGAGAAAGAAGAGAGGAGCATCGGGGATGTCGGGGAAGAGGAGGAAGAGTAAGAGTATCGTGCTGCCGTCCGTGGCTGGCCGAGCATGGTGGCGACAGCCAGAGGTGCAGTGGAGGCTGGCGAGTGCAGCGACGGTAGCGACGGTGCCAGGTAGTGGAAGAAAGCGAAGGAAGGCGGCGACTGTCAACGCCGTTCCGAGCGTTTCCAATGGCCACCGGCAGTGATTTTGGTCTCTTTTTTACCGATGATTTGAGAGCTTCCATTTGGGAGTTGTGGCGCCGGCTTTGGTGGCTGGAGGAACGAGTTTCGGTGAGATAAAGACAGCCAAAATTTCAGGCTTTCCGGCGAGGGATGGATGATCAAAGGGCATTTCCATACTCTCCTCAAGCTTTCCAATGGTACAGGTTTTGTAGCGATCGGACTCTGTTTGAAAATCGACGACCGAGATAGTCCGTAAATCTCTCCGGATGATCGGGGGTTGGATTGGAAGATCGAAAGCTGGGATCGTCATCAGCGCATTGTCTTGAGTCCATAGGCGTATTCGGATCATCGATCGAACTTCAGCGGCTGGAGGCGAATTGACCAAGTGATTAAGCGTCTCCTTAATTCTCTGGCTGTAGATTTTAGAGTTCATTGATGAAAATTGTGTGATTATTTATTATTTTGAGTATTAGAGGAATTATGTGAAGTTTATTAGTTAAAATAATAAATTGTCAGACCATCTACCAATAATTGTGTTTTGTGTTGTATAGTGGAGTCGGGAAAAATAATGTAGTATGGTGGCCCGACTCCCGTTAAATAAATTGTTGGAACATTAGAAGTATTTTCTGGCAGGTCCTGGACCCGTAATACGAGAGGGAGGGTTAGACATCCGTGTTTAAGGAGGTTCTACTGAATTTTCCATAGAATTTACCGAGTCAAAATTTTTAGACAGTGAGTTCTAGGAGTCTAGACCTAGGGTTAATTGTCAAATGTTTTAATGTTATTGATTGAATTGTTTTCCATGATTAGATAATCAATCAGTTCGGTTGGCTCCACCCAGCATCGAAGTAGAGCTAAGAGGTCGTCAGAACTGTGAGTTAAAGTCATATATCTATTACATGTGTCATGCTAAGATCTTATGAAATAGTTCCGATTACATAAATTAATATTTTAATTCCTTATTTATTCACTATTTATATATGTTTTATTTTCTGCGTTACGATTTTATTGATTTCGTGTTGACTCGGGATGGGACGCCAATAGAATATGCCACTTGATGATTTGCATCAGGACCGTATGCACATCGGTAGGAATCTGAGACAGATAGTAAAAAGGATAAATTTAAAAAGGTAAATTTAAGACTTGCCTTGGTGCCGGTCATGGGCCCACAGATTGGGTCGTGACAAAGGCCTTGGTCTCCTAGTGGAAAAGATTGATTGTTTCAAGAATAGGTATGATATACTGGGGTGGTAATAGTAACTCGATAACTTGAAAATTTTGCAACAAGCCTCGATTTAAGAAGAACAGGGAATCGAGGAGGCATGATAAAAATGTGCCAAACAAGGTTATGTATTACTTTCCTTTGAGTATGAGGCTGCAATGCCTGTACGCTTCAGAAGCAACGGATAGCACAACGACCATCAATAGGAAGATGGGACAATGTGTCATCCATCTGATTTTCAGGTATGGAAGCAATTCAGTTGCACACATCCTCCATTTGCCTTTGAGAGCCGCAATGTGAGATCGAGACTCTATATTGATGACTTTCAAGCTTCAGGCAGTCAGGACAACAATATTCTTCTTGGCCAGTTATAGTTACTCCTTCATAAAATTTACCTCCGTGGATGTGTATGAAAGAGGCATACATTATCTATAATTATTCATAGGCTAACTAATCCTAAAAACTCAATAAATGTTTTTCTTCAAGATTTGATTGATGAATTGAAGTATCTTTGGGATATGGGTGTCCAAAAATATGATGTGTCTAGAATCATAATTTTCAAATGACAGCAGCTCTTTTATGGACCATCAATGATTTTCCTGCATACTCAATGTTGTCGGGTTACAGCACGGTTGGGAAACTTGCTTGTCCTTATTATATAGGACATTCATAAGCATTCAAATTGAGCAACGGTCGGAAGACATCTTGGTTTGACAATCATCGTAAGTTTCTCCCCCCTTGATCTTCCTTTCAAATGGAATAAAAATTGGTTCCTGAAAAGACAGAAAGGAGATATCATCGGCACTACCTATAAGGATAGGTGATCAAATCTTGTAAGAGATAGATGATTCAGGACTTAGAAGAGTCACTAGACTTGATGGTAAAGTGATTAATGGTCCCATTTGCAAGGAGTGTGGTTGGAAGGAAAGAAGTATCTTTTGGGATTTGGCATACTGGAATTTCATTCTCATTAGACATAACCTAGATATGATGCAAATTGAGAAGAATGTGTTTGAAAATATTTTTAACATTGTTGTGAATATTGAGGGGGAAAACTAAAGATAATGAAAAGGCAGGAGAAGACATGAAGAAGTTGTATCGAAGGCCTGAGTTGGAGAAGAATAAAGCTATAAGAAAATATTTGAAAGCATGTTACACATTAGATAAACTTGGAAAACAAGCATTGTTTGAATGGGTGAAAAATCTTAGATTTCCTAATGGTTATATTTAAAATATGAGGCGGGATATAGACATGAGAAAATTAAAGATGTTTGGGATGAAGAGCCACGATTTTCATGTGTTTATATAGAAGTTAATTTCCATAGCATTTCATGAACTCATATATGCAAATGTGTGGCAAGCTATGACAGAGTTCAACATTTTTTTTTAAAGACTTAGCTTCAACCACAATTAAAGTGGTAAACATGGAGAAACTTGAAAGAGATTCCAATAATTATTTACAAATTGGAGCATATATTCCTTCTTGTTTTTTTGACTTTATGGAGCATCTTTCAATACAGTTGCCTTATGAAGCAAAAATTGCTGGTTCGATCCAATATTGATGGATGTATCCATTTGAAAGGTAAAAGAAGTAAATTTTTTATAATATTATTTATTATCATATACACTAATACTTATATAATATTATTCAATCATTCTCATCTAGATTTCTTGGACACTTGAAAAAGAATGTCACTAATAAAGCGAAGGTGGAAGCTTTAATATGTGATGCATACTTAATATAAGAAGCATCAAACTTCTGTTCATATTATTTTTAGCCCCATGTGTATAAGAGACTGCAAAAAGTTCCTAGACATGATGATGGTGGGGATGTTGAAGAGGTTAAAGCAGAACTTCCAATATTTGAATATCCCGGTCGACCTTATGGATGATAAAAAATAAGGAGGTTGTCTGACATTGAATACAAAGCTGCACAAAAATATATTTATTAAATTGCGAGGAGCTTGATACATATGTGATGTAAGTATTTCAAAAAAACTTATTTTGTTCTGATACACCTGTGTGTTACAATTACTAATATCGAACTTGATGTGTAGGTTATATATTGATGAGTTGAAAAAGGCGTCACCTTACATTATTGATGCCGAGCTTGATGTTAAGCTTGACAATGATTTTATGGGATGGTTTGAGAATTATGTAGGCGTATTATTGTTTGTGAAAATAATTAATTGTGCAAATGAACTATTAAATTTTTTATGCCTTTACATTGCTTTCATTATTAGGCACGTCATAACATTGATAATGAGTTCATCAAAGTTCTTACTAAGGTCCTTTATACACCATAGGATCATTTCCTATTTATTTCATTAATGGCTATAAATTTAATACTGAATTACATGGTTAGATGAAGACCACAATGAAAAGTGAAGTTTGTATAAAGGGCACTAATTATAGCAAGAATGAGAGTGACTACTACGGACGCTTAATAGAGGTTCTATGGATGGAAAACATGATACTATCAATTAAGCCATTATTTTATTCAAGTTTGAATGGTTTGAACCAACAAAAAATGTTGAGATGAAAGTTGATAAACCTACTAGATATGAACTGTAGGTGCAAGCTCAACAAATATGAATCATCCATTCTTGCAATGCAAGTTGCACAAGTATATTATGTACCTTATTCTGGTTTGAGAAAAGATAAGTGTGACTGGTGGGCGGCTTCCAAAGTTAAAGCAAGGCCATTGTGAATGTACCTGAAACTGTTAAGGAACAAGTTGTCTATCACGACATTCTAAGAAGACGAGCCTGCTAATCTCCAACTACCTGTTCAAGAATAAGTTATTCCATTACACATTCTACATGGAGAATTCTTGATTTAGATGATGACTAAGCTGAAGATTCAGATGATATGGTACTTGAATCAGAATCTGAAGTTCTAGATGAAGATGAAAGTGAAGAAAATATGGATACTAGTGATAGTAATTAATGTCATTGTATTTGTTTTCAGTATTGTACTTTGTAAATGGGTATTTTAATATTATTATTTATCGATATGCCACATTTAATATTTGCTATTTATTATTTATGCTTTTATTATTTGTTATATTTTTTTGTAGACATGTCGAGTAGAAAATGAGACATTAGTAGGCATAGATTGACATCAGGTCGTGCTCCACGGCCACAAACTCTTTTGACTTCACATTCGATGGCACAACCTCCAGTACCATCACCATTTCCATCGCCATCTCCATCGCTTTAGCCTTTGCCTTTGCCTCCGCTTTCTCCTTCGCCATCACTACTTGTACCTCTTTTAATGAAAAGACAGTCAGTAGGGCCACCTACTTATGCTTCTGTAGCTCCTTCTAGCCACTCTTCTTTCTAAAGTCGCTTATGTGACCATGTGAGTCATAATAAGTAAATGTTTTACTATTAAATATAAATATAAATATCTGTAGTATAATTTTAGCTTGATATTTTTTTATTTACCAACTATGTAAGGACGATTTATGTTATGTCTATATTATATATATTCATTTGAATGAATTAGTGATATATTTTCATTAATGATGAATATCTATTGACAAACTAATGAATATTATAAATGATAATTTTTATATCATTCATAAAAATATTTTAATATGGATCACAAAAACAGTAAAAGCTTTCATAAATAATCAATATTTTTATGGCTTTTTCCGGAGTACACCTAGGTGTAATGTCCACCTAGAAATTGACCTGCTATTAAAGGTAAACATCAGGTAAATATTAACTTACGATAGTAGGTTACTTACGTTGTAGTAGATTTTTATTTTAATATAACATGTGACTAATTAAGTAAGTAAAGTGAATTAGGCTGATTTTTACCTAAAAAGAGTTAGACTGAAGGATCTAAATTCAGTTTTCTTGTAATTTTCCTATAACATAATTAGGTCCTCTATTTCTCTGATTTTGTACATTAATCTTTCAGAAATGAAAATGGAAGAAAAGTTACTCTTTTCTTCTGCCTGGCTTCATTTTCTCTGTACCCTTTCATTTGAAGTGTCCTTAATTTGTAACTTCAATATACTCTTATGTTTCTAAAAATATAAATAAATTAATAGGAGGGAAAATAAAAGACCTTGGTGCAGAAATTAGCCCAGACATGATAAAAAAAGAAAATATAATTCTATAAAACTAATATCTTGGTAACGAAGATTCAGAAGGGAGATTGATTGAACGCAATCCATTTGGCATAAAAGTTTTAGATTTGCTTCTAGTTATTCTAGTTTTTAAAATAATTTTTTAGAATTAACTTTTTAAAAAAATCGGAAATTTCAACTTTTTCTTAAAATTATTTTTAAATTTTGAAATAGCTAAAAAAAGAATCATAAATTTTATTGTGAAAAGCTATGCCAAAAATGTGGATTACAAGTGAGTGAGAAAGTAGTATAATATTAGTGATAACACTAGTCTCGGGTGAATCCTTTCTCCTACAATGCTTATAACATGAAACTCGGTCCATGATCCTATATGGACCATCATGGACTGAAGTTTATAAGCAGCATGTGTGTGTGCATGGATAAGGAGAGAGTATAATAGTTATTTTCTTCTTTTCAAATTGCATAATACTTGAATTTTTATCCTCGCTTCTTTATATTTTTATTAATATTGTACCATTTTGATTTTTTTAAATTATAATAAATAGATTTATAAAAAGTAATATTATCTTAAAAACTATATATTGACTAAAATTTATATACATTTATAAGATTTACGGTCACTATCTGAGAGATTTTTATTTTGACATCTGTATTTATTTTAGACACATTAGATTTTTATTTTTTTAATTATAATAAAATTAACTTAAAAATAATATTTTAAATATATCTTTTATATATTTATAAAAGCTAGTCCTTTATCCGTTTGTTGTATTCGCCGTAATTATTTTAATTATAAATAATAATATAAATTTATATATAAAATTAAACATATCTTTTAATATTTTATAATTAATTAAAATATTTAAAAATAATAATAAATTAAATACTTTTAACGTCTTTGTTAGTTTTTTTATATTTTAAGATTTTATCAATACAAAAATATAAAAATTATAAATAGATTAATAGAAAAACATAAAATTATACATAAACTTTTGACACATTAGATTTTTATTTTTTAATTATAATAAAATTAACTTAAAAATAATATTTTAAATATATCTTTTATATATTTATGAAAGCTAGTCCTTTATCCGTCTGTCAATCGTCGTAATTAGTTTGATTATAAATAATAATATAAATTTATATATAAAATTAAATATATCTTTTAATATTTTATAATTAATTAAAATATTTAAAAATAATAATAAATTAAATACTTTTAACGTCTTTGTTAGTTTTTTTTATATTTTAAGATTTTATCAATACAAAAAATATAAAAATTATAAATAGATTAATAGAAAAACATAAAATTATACATAAACTTGAATTCCATGTGTCAATAATGAATACATGTGCCAAAATTAAAAATCATATGTATTAGAATAGACTAACACATGTCAAAATATTTTTATTAAACTAGATACATATTAATATTTATTTATTTATTTACATACACTAAAATGTTCATTGTCTATATGTATAATATCCATTAGATGTAATATTCTATAATAATTAACTCTCTTTCTATTTAAATATTCATTATCTATGAATTTAGTATCATTACGGTTAATGTTCATGTTCATTTCGTTTAATATATTATTCATCAGTGTTAATATTAATGTTTATTATCTAGTACTACAATGTTTATTATCTGTATATATAATATTTATCAATATTCTGAAATAAAAATATTGACTATTTATGAAAGTTTTTATTGTTGTTGTGATGTATATTGAAAATATTTTATAATTTATATAAACATTCGTCATTATAGGCATAATATTCATTACTTTTCCATGAATATTGGTCATTGATGAAAATCGTACCCATTAATTCATTTAAATAAACATATATAATATATACATAATATAAATCGTCCTTACACAGTTGGTAAATAAAAAAACATCAGACTAAAGTTATACTAACAATATTTATATTATGGTATACATATTTCTTCAATAAAATTAAGTTAACAAATAACGAATATTTAACGTTTTCAACAAAATTAAATTAACAAATAATGAATATAAATCATTTAAAAAAAAAAACGTAAACATCTAACGCGCATCAGTGTCTGACGCACATGTAAGACTTAAAACACAGATTTTTGTACAAGTAAAATGATGCCGAATGGACTCTTAAGTTCATAAAACTACGTGGACAGGGGTCCATTTTATCATTTACATACAAATCCCAACTGTTATAACAATGGATCCCGGTCCATGAATCTGTATTGACTGGAGTCCATAACACACATGTGGTATACTTTCTTTCTAAGATGTATAGTGCATTCTAAAGCAGGGACTTTTATTCCCGCTTCTTTATTACTTTTTAAATTTTTTAAAATTATAATAAAATAAATTTATAAAAATTAATATTATATTAAAAATTATGCATAAACTTGAATTCTATGTGTCAATAATAAGAACATGTGTTAAAATTAAAAATTATATGTATCAGAATATAGTAACACATATCAAAAAGTCTTTATCGAACTATGTACATATTATTATTTTTTTATTCATTTACATGTACTAAAATGTTCATTTTCTATATGTATAATATCCATTAGATGTAATATTCTATAATAATTAATTTTTTTATATTAAAATATTTATTATCTGTGTATATAATATTCATTAATATTCTCAAATAAAAATAGAGTCATTATGTAGTGTACTTAGGTGTTCTATGCACCTAGAGAATTTTAGTCACTAGAAAACTTTTAATTCTAGCCATTAGATTAAAGAACTTTCTACCTTATCAACTGGTAATATTTTCTCTATTTTTAAAACCTATAAATTTTTGGAAGCGTTTTTCACCACAATCTTCTAATGATGTGGAGTTTTATCTCTTTTTTAGCTATTTGGTCTACTTATCAATTAAATCATAACTGTTTAACTTTTTTATAATTTTTTAGCTAGTTATTTTGAAATTAAAATTAGAAATTAAAAATACAGTCCCTAAAAAATAAGTTTTCAGCAGAGTTTTCTTTTGTTGTTAATGATAATTTTGTTATTATTCAAGATAGATAAAGTAAAAGTGAGACAAGAAACTTAACTCATAGATCGGTTAAAATAACTCAAATATCGAATTTTCTTGATAATCAAAAGCTAAGCTTGACATCAAGAAACTTAAGTTTAAGAATTCAAGTTCATCGGTTGTTGAGTTTGAGTCTCTGCCACCGCTAACAGTGGAGCCAAAACTAGTAAGTTTTGTGTTTGGTACTTTCCCTGAAGAAGATGTTGCTATGTTTCTTATGATTCTGTCAAGAGATGTTTGAAGGAGAAATAATGACGCAGAATAAGATAGTTATAATAAAGATGGAGAAAGATCAATTAATCATTTTTTGTTGATTCAAAAAGAGAGAAGATCATTAAAATTAGCAATATTTGTAGAAAGTTTAGATGTAAGTAATGTATGAAATTATTTCCATCTTCTTAAGAACTGATTACACAATTTTGTTGTTTAAATGGAATGTGCCTAAGAAAAAATGACAGCAATAAACAAATGTTTGAGTATTTTTTTACTTTGGACAAGCATCAGTGGACATAAAAGAGCGAAACTTATGGGTTCTTCCACGGTTGCTCTTACTATTACTATTGTTGTTACTCTTTTGAAATCTTATTTTCTAACAATGCTTATAATTAGGTGTACGATTGATGGAGTTTTATTATTTGTACCCTTGTGCTAGTGCTTGTGCTTGGATTTATTTGTATTTGCTGTAAAACAGGAAAAGAAAAAATAATACCCTGATCTAATAGCATTTCAAAAATGCATATAAGGTGTTTGATAATATATTTAAAAGTGTTCTTTTCTTGCTACTGTTCTTAGTTTGGATATAGCTTCTAATTCTCATTAATGAAAGCCTTTATTTTCTCAAAAATAAAAAAATTACCAAAATTGAATAAAAATCATAAAGTTGTTAGAATGACAATTAGTGTTGAGTTCAAAATCCGAAAGATAATGAAGCATCCATTTTTTGCGAAGTTCTAATTCTTTCCTTCCCTTTGAAAGAAAAAAATCTTTCTTCATTTCCTTTCTTTCTTTCTTTCTTTTTTTGATGGGATATATCAATGCTAAGGTCAAGTTGGATTGATTAAGTAAAATCTATATATGTAAATCCCATAATATAAATTCTTTTTAACATGTATCGACATTATACTAATATGATATTCTTTTTTAAATCATTATTTTTTATTTGAATTATTATATTTATATATTAATTAATATGTAACTATTATACTTACACAATAGTTCTAATTTAAAAAATAGTATGTTAACTAATGCATTACTTTTATAATTAAATAATTTTTAATCCTAAGATATATTAATCATGCTTTAATATTAGTTCAAATAAATATAGTTGATATAATAATTAATAAATTAATAAGATTTTTCATGTTGTATGATATATTATCAATTATATTTTCTTATGTTATTATATGTATTTAATTAATAGTATTAGTTAATGTTTATGCATATAAATATTTTCTAAATAAATAATTTTATTTAAATTTAATAAATTAATAATATTTATAATTAAAATAATAGCAACAATCGTGCACACAATTAATATTTATTAATATTAGAGGTGGCAAATCAAACCAAAGATACCTTAAATTTTATTTATTTATATTTTTAAATAAATAGATGATGTGTAACACCCGGAATTTTTATATATTTAATAAATGAGTTATTTTCTATACCCAATTAGTTTGAAATTTTAAGAAATTATTCAAGTAAAATTATATATTGAAAAATTTTGGAAGAAATTATAAAGGATGTTTTTATAAAAGAATTTTGAGAAAATTGGTATTATAATTGATTAGTAGTATTAAATTTTAAGTTGGAAATTGATTATTTAATTTAATTGTGTGTTAGGACTAAATTGGAAATTTATTTTGGAATAAGGATTGAAAGTATAATGTTATTTTTATGGGGTTTTAATGGAAATTTGTGAGTTTGGTATTTTCGTAAATAAATATGTCGGTCAGGGGTATTTTTGTAATTATGTATTTTCAGTAATTCGGATTTGGCCCAATTTAATTAGTTAAGGGCTTAATTGAAAGGCTAAAGAGAAGTTTGGGGGTCAAATTGGAATTCTGCAGGATGGAATTGTAAGTAATTAGAAAGTTGAGGGACCAAGTTGTAATAAGGAAAAGTTCGGGGGCCTAATGTCGATATTGAAGAAATAGAATCGGGGAGAGAGAAAGGAGATCGGGAGAGAGAGAGAGGGCGATGGCCGAAGAAGAAGGGGAGGAAGGCGGCGGCGTCGGTGGCGAGCTCCGGGCGGAGCGGCAGGCCAGCGTGAGAAGCGTGAGGCGGCGAGAATCGCGCGTGTGGCGGCTTCAGCGTGTTTCGGCCGTTTTGGCGTTGTTGGCGGCCGAGTTGGGTGGCGATCGGCTCCTACGAGAGCTTTCTTTAGCGACAGCGGCGCTGTGGTGGCCGGAGACGGAAGATCCTGTGGAGAGAGAAAATGGTGGCAGCCGGCGTTTTTGGGCTTTTCCGGCGAGCTCCGGCGGAGGATGGATGATCGGAGGATGTATCCTGACTCTCCTCAGCTCAAGCTTCACGATGGCACTGGTTTCGTGGCGATCGGGCTTCGTTTGCAAATCGACGGCCGTGATCGTTCGCAAATCTCTCCGGATGGTCGGGTGTCAGATCAGAAAATCGGAAGCGGGGATCGCCATCAGCGCGTCGTTGTGAGTCCGATGGTGTGTTCGGATCGTCGATCGGACTCCGGCGGCTGGAGGCGTGTCGACCGAGCGTCTCGGTAATTTTCTTTGGCCCGTTAATTTTAGAAATTCTTGGTTTAATTATGTCTATTGTGTTATATTGAGTACTTGATGATTTTTGTGAGTCAAAAATATTTGTCTGTCAGTTGGCCTGCCATAGTCATATTTTGTGCTGTGTGGCGGAGTCGGAAAATAGTGAAGTTTGGGGACCCGACTCCTATTGTTTGAATCGTTAAGTATTTGAAGTGTTCTTCTGGCAGGTCCTGGACCCGTTTTTACGGGGGGTAGTGTTCGTGTTGTAGGGGAGGTTCTGCCAGATTTTCGATAGAATTTTCCCGAGTCGAGATTCTTAGACAGTCAGTCCTAGGAGTCTAGACCTAGGATTAATGATCGATTGTCTCAGCGTATTGATAAATTGTTTTCCGTGATTAGATGATCTGTCTGTTCGGCTCGCTCCAACCGAGGCTCCGGAGCAGAGCTAGGAGGCCGCCCAATCCTGTGAGTTAAAGTCATTTAATCATTGCACTATTGCTAAGTCTGATTTTAATATGCTATTTTGGAAGTTTATGTTTAACATGGTTACTAATATCTCAACGTAATTAATTTTACTGGATTATTAATTATTGAAGATAATATGAGTATTATTATAGTAATGTTATAATAATTCCAAATATCATCAGTTTTCCACCTGAGCTGCCTGATGTTTTACTCTTAATTGTTAATCATTAATTTGATATGGTTGAATGACTTCATTATACAATGATATTTATTAAATGGATGATTTTGTCTTGGGAAACGTGGCTTGTAGAACATGCCGCCTGATGGGTTACATCAGGACCGCGTGCGCACCGGTAATGATCATGGACATAAGGTTATTATGGATTTGTTTGCCCTGATCGAGCATTGCTCTCTGGGCTGAGTTCAGTTGATTGCCGGAGTTAAGGTCCCTGATCGAGCTTGCTCTCTGGGCGCCGGCTTATTTGGAATTCAAGTGTTCAGGCTGGAGGTAAGGACCCTGATCGAGCTTGCTCTCTGGGCGCCAGTCTTATTGGATTAAGAGAGCCGAATGGCTACTAGATTTTGGGGTTTAGGGTTCTACCGAGCCACTCGTCCCGTAAAAGTAAATATATATTTTTATTTATTTATTTATTATGGTATTTGATTATAATGTGATTTGTATTTACGTGCATGGTTGATATTTTGATTCGAATGATTAATATTTTATGTGAAGGAAATAGTAGGGTATGATTATAGTATGGTTTGATATATTGATTTGAATAATCTATGTTTTTCTGAGAAGAAGCAATAGTCTCTAGATTATTTGATTTTAACTCACTCTCGAGACTGACAGTCTCCATTTATGTTTTTTTCAGATTCGTGACTGTTAGTTCTCCCGCGACTCTTATTCAGTAACCCGACTCCTTCATCATCGGGTGATGTATTTGATTTGGTATGTAAATTGGTAAATCTTAGATTCTCCGCAGTAGTAATAGTAAATGTATCAGTTGTAAATTTTCTGAGCTTCAGGTCTCGCCTAGTTTTTCTGGCAGACCGAAGTATTTACGTAGAATGTAGCTATTAAGATGATTTGTGGTTTTAATAATATTAATTTGAGATGAGATTTGTTTAAATCAGTGAGTGTCAGGCTTACTACGGGTTCCGGTGGCCTTAAGCCTACCCATTCCCTAGTGCCGGTCACGGGCCCACGGGTGGGGTCGTGACATGATGAATTATGGATTACTCTTTATTTTCTAAATTTATATTAGTGTATAATTTATTCCTATAAATTATAGGAATTGTAAAAAAAGAAAAGAAGGGCTGTGCGTTAGATTGAGCCAAATTACTATTTAGTGCATTAAGTTAAAAAAATGATAAGATTGCATAAGGTTAGAAAGATAAAGTTAGGATTGGGATTTGAATTTTTGAACACCAAAAGTTTGTCAAGAGCAAAGTTAGTAGTTTCAGTTGAAAAATATCATTTATTTCTATCAATTTTTTATATTATTTATGTTTAATTGATATTTAGATAGCAAAATATTTTATTTTTTACACATTTTATTAATTTCATTTTCATATTCATAACGAATACATCATTCGTATACTACAAGTATGAAAAGGATATTCCGGGACATGATAGGTATATTTTTATGAAGAAAGAGAGAAAACTTACATTGATACCTCTTTCTCCAAAGGAAGACCAAAGCTTCGACACGGTACCGGGACATCATTTGCAAGATCAAGAAGAGTAGGAAGAAGCCTGAATTTCTAGAGCCAGAATTATGAGAGAAATGGCAGCATCATTGGAACAAGCCAAAAGTGGAATGAATCTCAGAGTTGTATGCAAAGAATAGGATGTTGTAGTCTATTGATGGATCCAGGCCATCCATTCACATCGGAGGCACTACTACCTATTACGAGCATGGGAGATGACCTGTAAGAATTTTATTGAAGTTAATTTAGGTCACTATATAAATTCTTATATATTTTATGACATCAATATAGTATTTAAATAATATGTACTATTCTTTTAGGCTGCACAACTAGGTTGACTACGTACTGCTGTAAAGTTATCTGTTCACCTATATACTACGGATAAAGATGGTTAGACTTTTATTGATTAGAAGTCTACATCTGTTCATGTAGGCTAATTCTATTTTTTAAAATAATCTGCATCTTATCAGTTATTTCTATTATATATTAACATTCCACTTTTTCTTTAATGTTTGCTAGGATGCTCTTCAAGCTAGGCCAGAGCATATGATACATGTAAGTGAGACTTTGGATGAGAATGACCTTTATCTGCATCCCTCTTTAAGGACTCACAACACCAGCTATGATGGACATGTTGCTGAAATTACTTCATTATATGTGTCCCAAACATCAAAAGATCGCATTCTCGCTTATATTAGGCTTGAATTTATTGAAAGCAATATGATTTCTCCCTATATGCTAATCAAGCTAAGCCCCAATGCCACCAGTCAAGCTTGTTAATTACATTCCTATGACTCCTTATGCGAATCCTTCTATCATCAAGAGTCCTCATGCCTAGAGAAACAAGGAATGATGGAGATCCCAATGGTGCAAATCCTAAATCAGAATATTTGGACGTGCCTCGATTCTCGGCGTTCTCTCTTTCCCCTAAAAGATTCTTCCACTATTATTCTAAGAATGATATCAATACTTGATCAACTAATTTTCTTTCTTTGCATTTTTCCAAGCATTAGATCGGTGCCTATGATTATCGCTTCAACACGATTTAACTCAGCAGTCCTATTTATGCTCACCAAATAATACCAAACCATCATACAAGATATAGATTAGAAAGAGACGAACAAAAGAAAAGAACAAATAAGAACATAGGTAGGATTTCAGATCCGATAAGGAAAGACATCACAAGTTCTTTATTTCTTCCATGGCTAAATGTAAGGATCAAATTGAATTGATTTAAATACAAAAGTAGATAAAGAAGAAGAAAGGAATAACATGAGCCATAAGTCTAGGTTCGTTAGTGCGGGTCTTCATAAGTCTGCAAAGTTCTTAAAAGAACATGTAACTTAATTCTCTACAAAGAAAGATCTTGACAGTCAACTACTCTCTAGTTCTTGATTTGACTTTAGTTTATTCATCTATCTTTACAGGTTCTTTCAAGAACTTTGCAGACTTATAAAGACCTATACTTGCGAACCTAGACTTATTGCTCATGTTCTTCCTTTCTTTTGTGCTCTTTGTCTAACCTTGTATTTACATCAATTCTATTTGATCCTTACACTTAGGCATGGAAGAGAATAAAGAACTTGCAATTTCTTTCCTTATCGGATAGAAATCCAAACTATGTTCTCATTTGTTCATTTCACTTATTCCTCTTTTTATTTTATGTCTTGTATGATGGTTTGGTTTTACTTGGCGAGCATAAACATAAGTGATGAGTTAAAGCGCATGGAAGCGAAAATCATAAGCATCGATCCAATGTTTGGACAAATGCGATAAAAAGAAATTTGGTTGATCTAGTGATGATATCATTTTTTGAATGATCACGAATGAATCTTTTAGAGAAAAGAGGAATATTGAGAATCGAGGCACGCTCAAATATCCTAATTCAGGATTTGCACTATTGGAATCTCCATCATTCCTTATTTCTCTAGGCACGAGGACTCTTGATGACACAAGGATTGGCATAAGGAATAATGGGAATGCAATTAACAAATTTGAGCAGTGGTATTAGGGCTTCGGTTGAAGATTAAGCAAGCGAGACATAAATCCACTCGCATAAGGGAGAGATCATGTTGTTTTCAGTAAACCCAAGCTTAATACAAGCGGGAATGCGAGCATTTTGATGTTTGGGACGCATATAATGAAGTACTTTGAATGAGAGTGTTATTAGGTAGCTCAACACGAATTTTTCCTTATTTTCATTAAGCTAGCTCATAAAATTTGGGACTATGGCAGTTGTTGACCAGTCAACTCCTCTTTAGTTCTTAATTTGACTCTAGTTTAATCATGTTTCTTTATTTATTTACTCATACTTAGCTTCTACTTCTTCTTATGGAATGAAGGCTTTTGTACTATGAAAATCGTATGCAATCAAATATTTTAGGCGAGTGAGCATATGATTTTAGTTTTCTACCTTGCAAAGAATTAAGTTACAGGTTTTTCAAGAACTTTGCAAACTTATGAAGACTTGCACTACCAAACCTAGGCTTACTGCTCATGTCCTTCTTTTCTTTTATGTTCTTTATCTACCAGAAACCTATTTTTGGCCATACACAATCGATTCAGACTGTGCAGAGCCGATCGACTAAGTTCATAGACGAATTAGCTCTATATAGAGTCGATCAACTCTATGAGTTAAGGCATGAATCAATTCTATTTGATCGTTATGCTTATCCATGGAAGAGAATAAAGAACTTGGGATTTCTTTCCTTATCGGATTCGAATTCCTACCTATATTCTCATTTGTTATTTTCTTTTGTTCCTCTCTTTCTAATATATGTGTTGTATAGTGGTTTGGTTTTATTTGGCGAGCATAAACAAGACTGTTGAGTTAAAGTGTGTGGAAGCGACAATCATAAGCACCAATCCACTGCTTGGACAAATGCGATGAAAGAAATTTAGTTGATCGAATATTGATATCATTTTTTGAATGATCACAGACGAATCTTTTGGAGGAAAGAGGAATGACGAGAATCGAGGCATGCCCAAATATTTTGATTCAAGATTTGCGCCTGTTGGGATCTCCACCATTTCTTGTTCCTCTAGGCACGGGGACTCTTTATGACACAAGGATTGGCATAAGGAATTATGAGAATGCAATTAAAAAGCTTGACTGGTGGCATTAGAGATTAGCTTGATGATCAAGTAGGATGAGATGTAAATCCATGCGCATAAGAGAGAAATCATGGGAATAATGGAATGCAATTAAAAAAGCTTGATTGGTGGCATTGGGGATTAGGTTGTTGATCAAGCAGGACGAGACATAAATCCATGCGCGTAAGGGAGAAATCATGTTGTTTTCAATAAATTCAAGGATAATACAAGCAAGAATGAGAGCGTTCTGATGTTTGGGACACATATAATGAAGTATTTTGGGTCAAAGCGTTATTAGGTTGCCCAACCCAGATTTTCCCCTGTTTTCATTAAACTAGTGATGGGTGCTACTCGTGTTAGCTACAATCTAAGGCAGTGTACCTATCGATGCAGTCTAGCACTAATGGCGAGTATCAAGGTCGTATTCCTCGGGAAAGCGAAAGCCCAGAGTTACTTCTTTGTTCTTTGTTATATTAACCTAAAATGGATGATGAATAAATTCTAAACTAACTATTAACTACGAGCTAAGTTCTAAGGGAGATGCAGGAGTAATTGATAAGTGAAATAATCAAGACAAGAAGACAAACCCAAAGGGAATCTAAACTAGTTGGCAATCATACAAAAGATAAAGGATCGGTGAGTCTAATTATGCTACCCGTGGATCTATTCTTAATCAATTCGGTTTCTCTCTCGAGATAACCGAATTCCTAAACCTAATAACCTAAAGTTGGAATCTCTTCCTAACGATTGATTCTTAAATTAGCATTAAGCTTTAATTCGCCTCTATTAAGCTTTGTTAATTCTTAATCTGGCTAGTTAATTATCCTTATCTCTAAGCGATTATTAACCAGTTCTTGTTATTCAAAGTTCTAATTGCCAAACGGATTTCTCAATCTCATAAAGCAATCTAAACATCACAATTCACAACGTCTCATGAATAATGCATAATCTTATTAACACTGAAAACAAGAAGAATACAAAACTAACTCAAACAATCCAACAATATAATATCAAACCAACATAGCAAAGAAATCCCAATGGATTTAATCAATTTAGCTAAACATGTTCATGTTTAAAACAATCTAGGAAATCAATTACAATGAAAGAATAATGAAAATAAAACATGTACACCCTTTTCTCTCGAATTGGATGAACAGCTCCAAATCTAGATCTACACTTTGATTAATCTCCCAAACTACCTCTTGAATTGCTCCATTTGCACTCGGAATCTTACGATTCCGGGATTCTTACTCACTGCAACTCTCTCTCGCACTCAGTATTGTGCAGAAACCGAACCAGCCACTAGGGCTCAATGTCACTCTTTTTTCCCTCTCTCGTTTCTAAGAAAAAATTCAATTTTCTTATATATTTAACTCAGCACGGTCGTGGTCAAGGCCGTGCTGGTCAGCACGGCCAGAGTCCATGTCGTGCTGAAACTGTGGATCTCACCAACTAGGGTTTCACCATGACCATGTTGCTCCCTGTGCTGGCCACCACGGGCCGTGCTGGAGGCCGTGGTGGCTACGAAAACCGTGCTCAAACCATTGTTTTGAAGACCAAGTTTCGATGGTTGGTCACGGCCAGAGTCTAGGCCGTGATGGTCAGCACGACCTTGACTCAGGCCGTGCTCAATGTGTGCAACGCGGGCTCTTGTCCGATCTTGATGAATTCTCATCCGTTTCCGCACGTATTGATCTATAATTGCTTAAGCACCGATGATGGTCCTATAAATGTTCCTAAAATGCAAAAGAACATAAAACACGGGTGATCTGGGAATAAAAGCACAATAATTGCTAAGAACATACGCAATAATATGCAAGCAAATATGTGTAAAACTATGCTCATCAACTAGCTCATAAAAATTAGGATTACGAGAGTTGTTGACCTGTTAACTCCTCTCTAGTTCCTGATTTGAATTTAGTTTATTCATCTTTCTTTAGTTATTTACTCATATTTAACTTGTACTTTCTTCTTCTTATGGAATGAGGGATTTCGCACTATAAAAACCACATGCAACTGAATATTTGAGGCTAGTGAGCATATTTTTTTAGTTTCCTACATTGCAGGGAATTAAGTTATAGGTTCTTTCAAGAACTTTTCAAACTTATGAAGATTCATACTAACGAATCTAGACTTATTGCTCACGTCCTCCCATTATTTTATGCTCTTTGGCTATCCTTGTGTTTAAATCAATTCGATTTGATCATTATGCTTAGTCATGGAAGATAATAAAGAACTTGCGATCTTATTCCTTATCGAATCTGAAATCCTACTCTATTCTCATTTGTTTATTTCTTTTGCTCGTCTCTTTCTGGTCTATGTCTTGTTTAAAGGTTTGGTTTTGGTATTGAGTTAAAGTGCATGAAAGTGATAATTATAGGCACTGACCCAATGCTTGGACAAATGTAAAGAAGGAAATTAGTTAATCGAGTATTGATATCATTCTTCAGATGATCGCGGATGAATCCTTTGGAGGAAAGAAAGAATGCCAAGAATCAAGGCATTACCTAAATATTCCGATTGAGGATTTGCACGATTGGGATCTCCATCATTCCTTCTTTCTCTAGTTATGTAGACTCCTGATGACATGAGGATTGGCATAAGAAATCATAGGAACAAAATTGATAAGTTTTACTAATGCCATTGGGGCTTAGCTTGATGATCAAGCAAGACGAGACGTAAATCGAAGTGCGTTAATGAGAAATAATGTGGGTTTCGATTAATCCAAGTATAATACTAATGGGAATGTGAGCACTTTGATGTTTAAGACGCATATAAAGAAGTAATTTGCGTGGGCTATTATTAGGTAGGCCATCATAGATTTCCCCTGTTTTTATTAAGCTGGCTCATAAAAGTTAGGACAACGAGAGATGTTGACCAGTCAACTCCTTTCTAGTTCTTGATTTGACTTTAGTTTATTCATCTTTCTTTATTTATTTATTCATATGTAGCTTTTAGTTTATTCTTCATATAGAATTAGGCCTTTCACACTATAAAAACTACATGCAACCGAATACTTGAGGCTAGTGAGTGCATTTAATATTTTAGTTTTCTACCTTGCGAGAAATCAAGTTATGGGTTCTTGCAAGAACTTTGCGGACTTGTGAGGATCCACACTAGCAAACCTAGACTTATCGCTCACATCCTTCCTTTCTTTTGTGTTCTCTATCTACCCTTGTGTTTAAATCAATTTGATTTTATCTTTAGGCTTAGCTGTATGGAAGAGAATAAAGAATTTGTGATCACTTTCCATATTAGATTCGAAAGCCTACCTATGTTCTCATTTTATTTGTTTCTTTTGTGTCTCCCTTTGTCTCCGAATGATTGTAGACAAATCTTTTCGAGGAAAGAGAGAACGACGAGAATCGAGCCGTGCCCAGATATTCTTATTCATGAGTTGCACCATTAGGATGTCCATCATTCCTTACTCCTCCAAGGACAAGGACTCTTGATAACATAAGGATTAGCATAAGAAATCATGGGAGCGCAATTGACAAGCTTAACCGGTGGTATTGGGGATTATGTTGATGATCAAGTAGGAAGAGACGTAAATCCATGCGTGTAAGGGAGAAGTCTAATATAAGTGGGAACGCGAGCTTGTTTTTTATGTTTGGGACGCATATAATTAAGTAATTTGGGTCAGAGTGTTTTTAGGTAGGCCCACTCGAGTTTACCCTAATTTTTGTTAAGCTGGCTCATAAAATTTAGGACTATGAGAGTTGTTGCCCAATCAATTCCTCTCTCGTTCTTGATTTGACTTTAGTTTATTCATTTTTCATTATTTATATACTCATATTTAGCTTCTAGTTTCTTCTTCTTATAGAATGAGGGCTTTTGTACTATGAAAATCGCATGCAACCGAATATTTAAGGCTAGTGAGCATAATATTTCAATTTTTTACATTGCAAGGAATTAAGTTACGGGTTCTTTCAAGAACTTTGCGAACTTACAAAGACTCGCACTAGTGAACCTAGACTTATTGTTCATGTCCTTCCATTCTTTTGTGCTCTTTGGCTACCATTGTGTTTAGATCAATTCGATTTCATCCTTACGCTTAGCCATAGAAGAAAATAAAGAACTTACAATTTCATTCCTTATTGAATATGAAATCCTACCTCTATTGATGCGAACCTGAACTCGAAGGATATGTTCAAACCATTATTGATGATGGAAGTAAACCAAACAGATAAGATCACGCCCCTTTAGAATGCACCCTTACCTATAACTCAGATTTTGTCGCCCTAAAGATCAACTCGTAGTTTGCAATTAAACAAAATTGTTACCTTTAGCTATAGATGAACTAAGATCAACAACTATAATATGATGAATTGTTTAGCTACCTTGAAACTAATAAGCTAAAAGATTGTATAAACAAGTAGATGTGAAATCAAACTAATCAAATCAATTTAATTTCAAGCAATTCAAAGGAACACCTTTAGAATTAAAGTGCAACGCACTAGGTTTTTGCAAAGCAAAAGAAATATTTTTCAATAAAACATATATTTTCTTTGGCTGAAATACATAGGATTCTATTTATAGAGTTTAAAACAAAATAGTCCTAATCCTAGAATGATTAGCATATGCGGCCAAGACTCCTTAATAAACTAGGAAACAAATAACTCCTTAAAGAAAGGAGACAAGATATAGCCAAGATTCCTAAATTAGCAAGGAAAGAAATAACTCCTAAAATTCGTCCAACCCAACCCTATATGATAAAAATGACACTTAGGTTTAAGGAACATGTGAGAAGCGGTCCATTCTTAAGTATTGGACTCTAAATAGCTTGACTTGATTATCTTGGGCTTATCTTGTCTTGATCATGCCTCCATATGTTGGATTAAGTTGATTAAAGTATCTTAAGGCCCATTGTTTTGATTAAGCCTAATCTCACTTGGACTTTGTATCTTAGTAAGACTCCTAGTTGGATTAGGATTCCTAGTGGAAATAGGATTCCTTTTATCGCTTGAACTCTTAATGTCATCAGGACTCCTTGTTGGATTAGGATCTTTAGTGGAATTAGGATTCTTTATTGAAGTAGGATTACTTGTGCTACATGGGTTCTCATCATCTGTTCTCATTTGTCTATTTCTTTTGTTCGTCTCTTTCTGATCTATGTCTTATGTCTTATTTGGCGAGCGTAAACAAGAGTGTTGAGTTAAAGCACATGGAAGTGATAATCATAGGCACGGATACAATGCTTGGGAAAAATGCCAAGAAACAAAATTAATTGATCAAGTATTGATATCATTCTTTGAATAATCACAGATGAATCTTATGGAGAAAAGAGGGATCGCCGAGAATCGAAAAATGCCCAAATATTCTTATTCAGGATTTACACCATTAGGATCTCCATCATTCATTGTTCTTCTAGGCACAATGACTCCTGATGACACAAGGTTTGGCATAAGGAATCATGGGAACGTAATTACCAAGCTTGACCAGTGGCATTAGGAGTTAGCTTGATGATCAAGCAGGGCGAGATGTAAATCCATGCGCGTAAGGGAGAAATCATGTTGTTTTCAATAAATCCAAGCATAATGCAAGTGGGAATGTGAGTGTTTTGATGTTTGGGACGCATATAATGAAGTAATTTGAGTCGGAGTGTTACTTGGTAGCCCCACACGAATTTCCCCTTGTGTTCATTAAGCTAGCTCATAAAATTTGGGACTACGAGAGTTGTTGACTAGTTAACTCTTCTCTAGTTTTTGACTTAAGTTTAATCTATTCATCTTTCCTTACTTATTTAATCATATTTTGCTTCTAGTTTCTTCTTCTTATGTAACGAGGGCTTTCGCACTACTAAAACCGCACATAACTGAATATTTTAGGCTAGTAAGCATATTATTTTAGTTTTCTACCTTGTAAAGAATTAAGTTATGGGTTCTTTCAAGAAATATACGAACTTTTGAAGACCCGCACTACATCCTTCCTTTCTTTTGTGTTCTTTGTCTATCCTTGTGTCCAAATCAATTCGATTTGATCCTTATGCTTAGCCATGGAAAAGAATAAAGAACTTGCTATTTGTTTTCTTATCATATCCGAAGTCCTACCTATGTTCTCATTTGTTCTTTTCTTTTATTCGTCTCATTCTAATCTATATCTTTATGATGGTTTGGTTTTATTTAGCGAGCATAAACAGGAGTGTTGAGTAAAAGCATATGGAAGCGATAACTATAAGTACCTATCCAATGCTTGAAAAAAATGGGAAGAAAGAAAATTAGTTGATCGAGTATTGATATCATTCTTCTAATGATCGTAGACGAATCTTTTGGCGGAAAGACGATAAAATATTCTGATTCAGGATTTGCACTATTAGGATCTCCATCATTCCTTGTTCCTGTAGGTACGAGGACTCGTGATGACACTAGGATTGGCATAAGGAATCATGGGAACGCAATTAACAAGCTTGACCGATGCCATTAGGCCTTAGCTTGATTATTAAGCAGGAAGAGATGTAAATCCATGAGCGTAAGGGAGAAATCATGTTGTTTTCAATAAATCCAATCGTAATACAAGCGGGAATGTGAACATTTTGATGTTTGAAACACATATAATGGAGTAATTTGGGTCGGAGTGTTACTTTGTAGCCCCACGCGAATTGCCTATTGTTTTCATTATGCTAGCTCAGAAAATTTGGGACTGCGAGAGTTGTTGACCAGTCAACTCCTCTCTAATTCCTGATTTTACTTTAGTTTATTCATCTTTCTTTATTTATTTAATCATATTTTACTTCTAGTTTATTCTTCTTATGGAATGAAGGGTTTTTCACTATCAAAAGCACATGTAACCAAATATTTGAGGCTAGTGAGCATATTATTCCAGTTTTCGAGCTTGCACAAAATTAAGTTACAGGTTCTTTCATGAACTTTGTTGACTTGTGAAGACTCGCACTAGCGGACATAGACTTATTGCTCACTTCCTTCTTTTCTTTTGTGTTCTTTGACCACCCTTATGTTCAAATCAATTCGATTTGATCCTTACGCTTAGCCATGAAAGAGAATAAAGAACTTGCGATTTTTTTTCTTATTGGAACTGAAATCCTACCTATGTTGTCATTTGTTCTTTTCTTTAGTTCCTCTCTTTTTAATCTATGTCTTATATGATGCTTTTGTTTTATTTAGTAAGCATAAACAACAGTGTTGAGTTAAAGCATGTGGAAGAGACAATCATAGGGACCGATCCAATGTTTGAAACAAATGCGAAGAAAATTAGTTGATTAAGTACTGATATCATTCTTCGAATGATCGTAAACAAATCTTTTGGAGGAAAGAGCAACACCAATAATTGAGACTCGCGTTGCACCATTGGGATCTCCGTCATTCCTTGTTACTTTAGGCACAAGGACTTCTTGTTACATAAGGATTAGCATAAGGAATCATGGGAATGCAATTAAAAAGCTTGACTGGTGGCATTAGGGATTAGCTGGATGATCAAGTAGGATGAGATATGAATCCATTATCACAAGGGAGAATCATGACATTTTCAAGAAATCTAAGCGAATATAATCGGGAATACAAGCATTTTGATGTTTGGGACACTTAGAATGAAGTAGTTTGGATCAGAGTGTTATTAGGTAGGCCTATGCAGATTTTCCCTTATTTTTGTTAAGCTGGTCCTTGATATAACTTTAGTTTATTCATCTTTTTTTTTTATATTTAGCTTCTAGTTTTTTCTTCTTATGGAATGAGGGCTTCCACAAGCTTGGCCGAAGGCATTGGTGCATCTCATGCTGCTTGATCTTCAAGTCACGTCCCAATGCCACCACCCAAGATTGTCAATTGCTTTCCTATGATTCCTTAATAAAAATAAGGGAAAATTCGTGTGAGCATACCTAATAGAACTATGGCCAAATATACTTCATTATATGCCTCTCAAACATCAAAACATACTTATTCGTGCTTGGATTAATTGAGGCACACCCAAATATTTTGATTTAAGATTTGCACCATTAAGATCTCATTCATTTCTTATTACTCTAGGCCTGATGACTCTTGATGGTACAAGGATTAGCATAAGGAATCATCGGAGCACAATCAACAAGCTTGACTAGTGGCATTAGGGGTTAACTTGATGATTAAGCAGGACGAGATGCAAATCCATACACATACACTCTATAACAAGATGATCAATCTACTTGAATGTTTCTTAAGCATGCATTCTGCACAAGAATAGAAAGACAAAAGCAAAACAGTTTTTAGGTTTAATGACTAATTATCACTCAAATTCAACTTAATTCTATACATCAAAATTCGTACTACCCTTATGTAGGCCTTAGAAAACCCTAAATCATAACTAAAAGCCTTAGATAACCTTCCTAACTAAAAGAGATAACTAAATCAAAATCCTAATTAGGTTAAAATACATGCGTGGCCGCCCAAAATAAGCCATAAGATCCTTATTTACATCTAGATGGACTCATAACATAAGCCAAGTTTGGCCTAAAGTCTTCATCTGCTCCAATTCAGCTTCTTTGGTCTTCTTAAGCCCAATTAGAGTCATTCAAGCCCAATAAACTGAATTAGATTAATGAGTCTTGAACTTAAATCCAGTTATGTGTCCTTAGCCCAAATGTCTTAGATAACCTTATTAACTTGAAATTTAAATCGAACTAGAACTCCTAGTTGAATTAAGATTTCTTTCATTGCTTGAGCTCCTAATATCATCAAGACTCTTTGTTGGAATAAAATTCGTTGTGCTATTTTGGTTCCGATAATAGATAAATCATGTTACTTTAAATTAATCCAAGCACAAATGATCGTGTTTTGATGTTTGAGAGGCATATAATGAAGTATATTAGGCCGAAGTGTTATTAAGTGCACCCACATGAATTTTCCCTTATTTTTATTGAGGAATCATGGGAAAGTAATTGACAATCTGATATGGATCGAGCAAGGCTTAAAGATATTGGCTTAGATGGGCTTCATGATGAGGGCAACAAGAAAGAATCAAGGAAGGATCCATTTAGTTTGCAAACAAGGTCCAATTACAAGGTTATGAGCCAAGAAGCTTCAAGAGTACTTAGATGGCTACATGTAAGAGTGGGCTAATAATGGAAGTCTTATAGGATTCAGCACGAATGAAATTCATAAAGAATGGGCTTTGTTTAATGTTCTTAAAGTCTAAGTTTATGAAGGTCAAATGGGCTTTATTTAATATTTTTAAAGTCCAAGTTTATGAATGCTTTCCTTAGCTCTTAGTATCCTATTTGATTAGATGTTAGAGTTTTCTAAGCTTGTAAGGAAATTCATATTAGGTCAGATTAGTTAAATAAGAGTTCTATTCTTCTTAAAAACCGCATGCAATTGAATACTTGAGACCAATGAGCATATTATTTCAGTTTTTTGCCTTGTAGGAAATCAAGTTATGTGATCTTTCAAGAAATTTGTGGACTTATCAATATTCCGGCTACGAGCATAGACTTATTCCTCACGTCCTTCCTTTCTCTTGTGTTCATTGTCTATATTTTAAAGGAAAGAAGGAATGCTGAGAATCAAGGGATGCCCAAATATTATGACTCAGGATTTCCACCATTAGGATCTCCATCCTTCCTTTTTCCTTTAGGCATGAGGACTACTGATGATGCAAGGTTGGGTGTAAGGAATCATGGGAACGCAATTAACAAGTTTGACCGGTGGCATTGGGGCTTAACTTAATGATCAAGCAGGAGAGACGTAAATCCACACGCATAAAGGAGAAATCTGGTTGTTTTTGATTAATCCAAGCGTTCGAGCGCTTTGATGTTTGAAATGCATATAATGAAGTAATTTAGGTCGGAGTGTTTTCAGGTAGGCCTACCTGAATTTACCCTTATTTTTGTTAAGTTAGCTCATGAAATTCGGGACTACGAGAGTTGTTGCCCAGCCAACTCCTCTCTAGTTCTTCTTTTGACTATAGTTTATTAATCTTTATTTATTTATTTATTTATTCATATTTAGTTTCTAGTCTCTTATAATAGAATGAAGGCTTTCACACTATAAAAACTGCACGCAACCGAATACTTGAAGCTAATGAGCATATTATTTCAATTTTCTACCTTGCAAGAAATCAAGTTATGTATTTTTTCAAGAGATTTCTAGACTTATTGATGAGAACCCATGTAGCATAAGAAATCTTACTCTAACAAGAAAACCTAATGATACAAATCCTACTTGCTTAAGGAATCCTACTTCAACAAGGAGTCTTAATTCCAATAGGAATCCTAATCCAGTAAGAAATTCTAATGAAATTAGGAGTTCAGGCGACGAAAGAAATCATATTTCAATGGGAATGCTAATCCAGCTAGGAGTCCTAATCTGATTCAAAGTTCAAGTGAGATTGGACTTAATCAAGAAAATAGGCCTCAAGATACTCTTATCAACTCCATCCAACATATGGAGGCATGATCAAGACAAGATAAGCCCAAGATAATCAAGTCAAGCTATTTAGTGTCTAATACTCAAGAATGGGACGCATATCACATGTTACTTAAGCCCAATTATCATGTTTATTATATGGACTAGGGTTGGACGTATTTTAGAAGTATTTGTTCATATAAAGAAGTCCTTTAATTCTTAGGACTCTTTTTTAAGTTAACCTTTTAGTTTAGGAGTTCTATTCCTAGACTTATTATTATTTGGTTCCTTATCATTATAGAATTAGGTTTCTTTAAGGCCTATATAAGCTAGTACAAATTTCTATATAAAAAGAGTTGTTGGATATTGATTACTTTGGAGTTAATTCTCTTCTTTTGTTCTTTCTGAACTTAGTGAATTTATCAAGTGAAGGCTTGGTATTTTACAAACTTAGTTTCTTCTAAACTTTTGTTTATGTTAAACAACCTTTAATTCTTTATAATTAAGGTTCTTAAGTACAAGTTATTTAAGGGTCTTGTTGGGAGTTAGAGTTTCTTTGCTTGATTAGGTGAATGATCCTTGGTGAAGACATCAACATTAAATATGGGTTTGGCACAAGTTAGCCATATTCATATCACTTATCAACACTTGCGCTAGCGAGCATAGACTTATCCTTCATGTCCTTCCTTTCTCTTGTGTTCTTTATCTACGCTTGTGTTTAAATCAATTCGATTTGATCCTTAAGCGTAGTCGTATAGAATAGAATAAAGAACTTGTGATTTCTTTCCTCATCGGGTCTAAAATCCTACCCATATTCTCATTTTATTTATTTCTTTTGTGCCTCTCTTTCTAATCTCTGTCTAGTATGTTGGTTTGATTTTATATGGGAGCTTAAACACAAGTGTTGAATGAAAGTGCGTGGAAGCAGTAATCATAGGCACTAATCTAATGCTTCAACAAATGCGAAAAAAGAAAATTAGTTGATTGTATCTTGCTATCATTCGCTGAATGATCACGGAGGAATCTTTTAGAGGAAAGGGGGAACGCCGAGAATGAAGGCATGCCCAAATATTTTGACTCATGATTTGCACCACTAGGATCTCTATCCTTCCTTGTTCCTCTAGGCACGATGACTCTAGATGATGCATGGTTGGGCATAAGGAATCACGGGAACATAAATAACAAACTGGACTGGTGGCATTGGGGCTTAACTTGATGATCAAGCATGAGAGACGTAAATCCAAGTGCGTAAGGGAGAAATCATGTTGTTTTCGATTAATCCAAATGTAATATAAGCCAAGATTAGAGCGCTTTGATGTTTGAAATGCATATAATGAAGTTCATTGGGTCAAAGTATTTTTAGGTAGGCCCACCCGAATTTACCCTTATTTTTGTTAAGCTGGCTCATAAAATTTGGGACTATGAGAGTTGTTTCCCACTCAACTCCTTTATAGTTCTTGATTTGAATTTAGTTTATTAATCTTTCTTTATTTATTTATTCATACTTTGGTTCTACTCTCTTCTTCTAATGGAATGAGGGTTTTTGCACTATAAAAACTTGCATGCAATTGAATTTTTGGGGCTAATGAGCATATTATTTCAGTTTTCTACCTTGCAGGAAATCAATTTATGGGTTCTTTCAAGAAATTTGTGGACTTATCAATATTCGCGCTAGTGAGCATAAACTTATGCCTCACGTCCTTCCTTTCTCTTGTGTTCTTTGTCTATACTTGTGTTTAAATCAATTCGACTCGATCTTTATCCTTAGCCATATGGAAGAGAATAAAGAACTTGTGATTTCTTTCCTTATCAAATCTAAAATCCTATTTATGTTCTCATTTTGTTTGTTTCTTTTGTGTCTCTCTTTCTAATCTCTGTCTAGTATGATGGTTTAGTTTTATTTGGGGAGCATAAACATGACTATTGGGTGAAAGCGCATGGAAGCGGCAATCATAGACACCAACCCAATGCTTATAAGAATATGAAGTAGAAAATTACTTGATCGAGTGTTGATATCATTCTTTAAATGATCAGAGATGAATCTTTTGAAGGAAAGAGGGAATAATGAGAATTGAGTCACGAACAAATACTCTAATTCAAGATTTGCACCATTATGATCTCCATCATTCCTTATTCCTTTAAGCACGACGACACATTATGACACAGGAATTGGCATAACGAATCATGGAAATGCAATTGATAAACTTGACCGGTGGCATTGCGGGCTTAGCTTTTAGATCAAGCAGGACAAGATGTAAATCCACTCGCATAAGGGAGAAACCATAATGTTATCAATGAATCCAAGCGTAATATAATCAGGATTGTGAGATTTTTTATCTTTGGGATACATATAATTAAGTAATTTAGTTTGGAGTGTCATTAGGTAGGCCCACATGAATTCCCTTTGGTTTTGTTAAATTGGTTCATAAAACTTGGGATCATCATCATTCCTTGTTCCTCAAGACACGAGTATTCCTAACCACACAAGGATTATTGTAAGGACTGGTTAACCACTCTCGTAGTCTTAAATTTTATGAGCTAGCTTAACAAAAATAAGGGAAAATTCATGGGGGCCTACCTAATAACACTTTGACCTATACTACTTCATTATATGTGTCTCAAACATCAAAATGCTCACATTTCCACTTGTATTATGCTTGGATTTATTGAAAACAACATGATTTCTCCCTTAGGCACATGGATTTACATCTCATCTTACTTGATCATCAAGCCAATCCCCAACGCCACAAGTTAGGCTTTTTAATTGCATTCGCATGGTTCCTTTTGCCAATCCTTGTGTCATCAAGAGTCCTCGTGCATAGAGGAATAAGGAATGATGGAGATCCTATTGGTGCAAATCAAGAATCTAATTATTTTGGCGTTTCTCAATTCTCGGCTTTCCCCCAATAAAATTATTCACAATCATTTGAAGAATGATATCAGTACTGGATCAACTAATTTTCTTTCACTACATTTTTCCAAGCATTGGATCGATGCCTATGATTATCGCTTCCACATGATTTAACTCAACACTCCTATTTATGCTCGCAAAATAAAATCAAACCAACATATAAGACATCGATTAGAAAGAGACGAGCTGTTCGCAAGGGCCAACTTGGTCCTCTTCCCCATGGATCCCAGATGAGGGAACCCTAGGAGAGCCACCGACTCCAACTATCGTCCATGTACGATCCATACTAGATCTGACCAAGTGCGCATCTTACCTCCTCTACGTTCTTGACAGCCCATCTTTGTCTCAGTAGAGTCTTTCAGAGCAAAAGAAAAGAACAAATGAGAACATAGGTCGGATTTCAGATCCAATAAGGAGAGAAATCACAAGTTCTTTATTCTTTTCCATGGCTAAGCTTCTTTATTCTCTTCCATCGCTAAGCATAGGATCAAATCAAATTAATTTAAACATAAGGGTAGACAAAGAACACAAAAGAAAGGAAGGAAGCGAGCAACAAGTCTAGGTTCGCTAGTGCGGGTCTTAATAAGTCTGCAAAGTTCTTGAAAGAACCCGTAACTTAATTCTTTGTAAGGTAGAAAACTTAAATAATATGCTCACTAGCCTCAAATATTCGATCACATGCAGTCTTCACAGTGTGAAAGCGCTCATTCTAGAAGAAGAAGAAACTAGAAGCTAAATATCAGTAAATAAATAAAAAAAAGATGAATAAACTAGAAACAAATCAAGAAGTAGAGAGGTGCTGTGATACCAAACTAACCTATATCAAAGGATTAAACCCATATACAAGTTTGATTTCATTGCCCAAGATCTATCTAGAACCAAATCAAATGGAAACCTTAGACCCTTTAAATATATTAAACTATCAAATCTACATTAGGCGTAGAAGATGCCAGAATTTAGTATGGATTCTAAATTGATAAGTCAAATTTGAAAGCCACAAATAATGAATTGCTTCATAAGTTCGATTTAGCTCTAAACAAGAACTAAGAATAGAGTATAAACTCATAAAATATATTAATCATCAATCAATCAATGAACTTGAAAATTCATACCAGGCTTTAATAGCCTTTAGAAAACCCTCATTCTAAGCTATTAAGGAATTACAACTCAAATAGGATAAAGATAAATACTCCTAAAATACTATGTACCTGCCCATTAGGAGTAAGAAACCCTAGTTTCTTTAAGTCACACGCATGGACCATCTTTGCTAGAGTTAATTAGGCACAAACTCCCTTATTGATGCCTTGTGTGCTAACTAATGGCCCTAGTACCTTTATGAGACATATGAACCATGTTTTACGTCCTTTTATCGGCAAGTTTATTGTTGTATATTTTCATGACATATTAGTCTAGAGCAATTCGATGCATGAGCATTTAGAGCATCTTAGGACTTTATTTGATGTCTTGCAAAGAGAAAAGCTTTATGCTAATCTTCGCAAGTGTGACTTTTTCACTCCTAATGTAGTTTCTCTTGGATTTGTTATTAGTGCTAATGGAATTGAGGTAGATAAAAAAAGGTAGAGTCTATTGCTTTTTGGCTGACACGTAAGAGTGTGAGTGAAGTAAGATCTTTTCATGGCCTAGCTAGCTTATATAGGTGTTTTGTTAGGAATTTTTCTACCCTTACCGCCCCTATTTGGAGGCACATAGGTTTTAAATAGGGAGAGGCACAAGATAAGGCATTTCAGGTTTTGAAAGATAAATTGATTAATACTCCTTTACTTGCTTTGCCTAATTTTGATTCTACTTTTGAGATTGAATGTGATGCTTCTAGTGTTGGAATTGGAGTTGTATTGATGCAAGAGGGTAGGCCAATTGCCTATTTTAGTGAAAAGTTTAGTGGTGCAAGCTTATACTATCCCACCTATGATAAGGAGATGTTTGCATTGGTTGGAGACATCGCAGCATTATTTATTGCCCAAGGAGTTCGTAATTCATACTAATCATTTGAAGGGTCAAAATAAATTAAACAAAAGGCATGCAACTTGGACTTTATTTATAGAGACTTTTCCTTATGTGATCAAATATAAGTAGGGTAAGGATAATGTGGTGGCTGATGCACTCTCTAAGAGGTGTGCCTTGATTAACACACTTCATTCTAAATTGATTGGATTTGAATTGCTTAAAGAACATTATCTTGATGATCCTAATTTTGGAAGTGTGTATGATGCATGCAAGAATGGAGCTTCTACTATAGGCATGATGGCTACTTATTTAAGGATAATCGATTATGTGTGCCTACTTGATCTACGCGTAGATTATTTTTAAAACAATCGCATGAGGGAGGATTGATAGGGCATTTTTGTGTTGCTAAGACTTTAGATATATTACATAAGCACTTTCATTAGCCGAAAATGCGCGTTGATGTTGAGAAATATTATGCCAATTGTGTTGTTTGTTTACGTACTAAGTCTAAAAGCAAGCCCCATGGATTGTATATGCCCATTGCCTATTTCTATTTCACCTTGAATTGATGTTTCTATGGATTTTATCTTAGGATTGCCAAGGTCTAGGCATGGAAATGATAGTATTTATGTGGTGGTTGATAGATTTAGTAAAATGGCACACTTTATTGCATATTATAAAGCCGATGATGCATCACATATTACTGATTTATTCCTTAGAGAAGTAGTATGTTTGCATGGCATGCCTAAGACTATTGTTAGTGATAGGGATGCAAAATATTTTTCCTATTTTTGGAAGACGTTATGGACTAAGGTAGGTACTAAACTGTTGTTTTCTACTACTTAGCCCCCTCAAATGGATGGCTAAATTGAAGTGGTTAATAGGGCCTTAGGACAATTGTTGCATGCTATTCTAAAAATAATATAAAATCTTGCGAAGATTGGTTACTTCATGTAGAGTTTGCATATAATAGAAGTGTGCATTCATCTACTCATTGTAACCCTTTTAAAGTTGTGTATGGTTTTAATCCACCCTTGAATTTATTACCTTTGCCATTACAAGATAGTGCTAACTTGGATGATTCTAAGAAAGCCGATTCGTATATATATATAGCTTTTTATATTATAACCTTTTCTCTATTACACCCCCCTTCTCTTGTTCTATTCATACTATATTTATACCTATTTTTTTTAATTGGGAATGTAACAAAAGGTATGATCCATGAATATTGATATATATGTTCCATAAAAAAAGTTTTTGAATTGATAATTAATTGTTTCTTGTTTCCTCGCCCGTGAAGTAAATCATCGCACCTACGGTCCAACCATGTTAGACAACTTCATGACAAGGTAAGGTAGCAAATTGAGAAGAGAAATGAGCAAGCACCGCGTCATCACAAAAAAGGTAAAAAAGAAGTTGTGTTTGAACGTGGTGATAGGGTGTGGTTGCATATGCACAAGGAGAGATTTCCTCTTCAATGGCATTCTAAGTTGCAAGCAAGAGGAGATGGACCCTTCTAAGTGGTTGCTAAGATTAGCAATAATGCTTACAAACTTGACCTTCCAAGAGAGTGTAATGTTAGTGCAACTTTTAATGTTTCTAATTTATCTCCCTTTAATTTTGAAGGTGCTAATTCGAGGACCAATTCACTTAAGGAAGGAAGGAAGGAATGATGGAAATCATAGTGCTCTTACAAACCCATATGAGCAAGATCCTCTATATATGGGGAGTGGTCCAATCACAAGAGCAAGAGCTAAAAAGATTAAGGATGCAATGGCCTTATTTTCTCAAGCCTTGGTGACAACTCACATTATGGAAGAACAAGCCTCAAACAAGCCCAATGAGCTAGATTGTGTCTTGATGAATCAAGTTAATAAGAATGGGCTTCAAGAAGCTTGACTCCTTATTAATTTCCCTTTGCACTAAAACTACTCCTTATTTAACTTCTTATGTATTTTGTCCCTTGAGTGTTTTATTACCTTAAAAATCTATTTCTTTAGGCCATTTCCGTTACTTGTTTAGTTCGGGCCTCTAGTAATGTTTAATAGATTAATTCTAAGTATGGGTCGCCCCTTGCATTCGGCACAACATTCATTAGTTTATTTAAACTCTAAGTATTCACTATAGATACTTAAATGTTATCATCTTGTAAGACTTTAACTTTGATTATAATTTGATACTTGAGAGTGTTCTCTTTCTAAGTTCTTGCAAATACTTATTGTTTTGAACATTGCAACTCTGTTGATTGTTCATTGATAATTAAGGGTTTCTTTAATAGATTTTGTGAATTCTTAGTTATGTATCATTGTTCTTGATATATCTTTAAAAGGGAAAAGGCTCAAATATGCCCCTAATGTATAACTGCTGTTGCAGATTAGCCCTTCAAGTCTTTTTTTAGCCAGATGCACACAATATCTCGTCAAACGGAGTTTTTAAGGCCCTCTTTAGAACAGAGCTGAAGATCGTTAAAACTTCCGTTAAATGGAAGTGAGGTGGCAAATGGTAAGACCTATAATCCAACGGTAATCCATCAGCATCTCCCCTTCTCGTTCATCACTTTCCTTTTCATAGAAATTAAGGAACCCTAAATTAACCAATTGATTCCAATTAATGTCGACATCGCCATCATCAACAACCACAGGAAGCAATGATACTAAGGTTCTGTGAATGTCGAAGGTTTATGATTGAGTATCCTTTGAGATGTGTTGAATACTCTCTGTTGTGGACTAGGGGCATAAACTGAAAGGAATTGCTAACTGTAGTTTTATGAGGTGAGTTGTTAATTGCTTGAGGACAAGCAATAGCTTAAGTGTGGGGTAATTTGATAAGCATAGTTTTACACATATTTGCTTGCATATTATTGCGTATGTTCTTAGCAATTATTGTGCTTTTATTCTCAGATCACCCGTGTTTTGTGTTCTTTTGCATTTCAGGAATATTTATAGGACCATCATCGTTGTTTAAGCAATTATAGATTAATACGTGCGGAAACGGACGAGAATTCATCAAGATCGGACAAGAGCCCGCAATGCATAAATTGAGCACGGCCTGGACTCTGGCCGTGCTCAACCATTGGCTTTGATTCTTGAAATTGGCACTTTGGGCACGGTTTCCGTAGCCACCACGGCCTTCAGTATAGGCCGTGGTGGATAACACGGGGAGAAACATGGCCCGTGGTGGCCAACACGGGGAGAAACACGGCCGTGGTGAAACCCTACTTGGTGAGATCCACAGTTTCAGCATGGCCTGGACTTCGGCCGTGCTGACCAGCACGGCCTTGAACACGGCCGTGCTAAGTTAAATATATAAGAAAACTGAATTTTCCTTAGAAAAACGAGGAGGGGGAAAAGAGTGACATTGAGCCCTAGTGGCTAGTTCGGTTTCTGTACAATACTGAGTGCGAGAGAGAGTTGCAGTGAGTAAGAATCCCGAAATCGTAAGATTCCGAGTGCAAAACAGTAGTGGAGCAATTCAAGAGGCAGTTTGGGAGATTAATCAAAGTGTAGATCCAGATTTGGAGCTGTTCATCCAATTCGAGAGAAAAGGGTGTACATGTTTTATTTTCATTATTCTTTCATTGTAATTGATTTCCTAGATTGTTTTAAACATGAACATGTTTAGCTAGACTGATTTAATCCATTGGGATTTCTTTACTATGTTGGCTTGATATTATATTGTTGGATTGTTTGAGTTGGTTTTGTATTCTTCTTGTTTCGGTGATTAATAAAATAATGCATTATTCATGAGACGTTGTGAATTGTGATGTTTAGATTGCTTTATGAGATTGAGAAATCCGTTTGGCAATTGGAACTTTGAATAACAAGAACTGGTTAATAATCGCTTAGAGATAAGGATAATTAACTAGCCGGATTAAGAATTAACAAAGCTTAATAGAGGCGGATTAAAGCTTAATGCTAATTTAAGAATCAATCGTTAGGAAGAGATTCCAACTTTAGGTTATTAGGTTTAAAAATTCGGTTATCTCGAGAGAGAACCGAATTCAGTTAAGAATTCGGCCCACGGGTAGCATAATTAGACTCACCGATCCTTTATCTTTTGTTTGATTGCCAACTAGTTTAGATTCCCTTTGGGTTTGTCTTCTTGTCTTGATTATTTCACTTATCAATTACTCCTGCATCTCCCTTAGGACTTAGCTTGTAGTTAATAGTTAGTTTAGAATTTATTCATCATCCATTTTAGGTTAATATAACAAAGAACAAAGGAGTAACTCTGGGCTTTCGCTTTCCCGAGGAATACGACCTTGATACTCGCTATTAGTGCTAGACTGCATCGATAGGTACACTGCCTTAGATTGTAGCTAACACGAGTAGCACACATCAATACTCACCAGATAAAGCCATAGCATCATCATAGTAGACAGAGATTAGAAAGACAGGCACCAAAGAAACGAACAAAATGAGTCAAAACTTGGATTTTGGATCCGATAAGTAAAGAAATCACAAATTTTTTCTTCTCTTCGATATGATTAAGAGTAAGGATCAAATCAAAATGATTTTAACACAAGGCCAGATATATAGCATAAAAGAACAGAAGGACGTGAGCGATAAGTCTATGCATGCTAGCGCGAGTGTTGATAAGTCCACAAAGTTCTTAAAAGAACCCATAACTTGATTTCCCACAAGGTAGGAAAAACTGAAATGATATACTCATTAGCCTCAAGTATTCGGTTGCATGCGGTTTTTTATAGTGCGAAAGCCCTCATTCCATAATAAGAAGAAACTAGAAGCCAAATATGAATAAATAAATAAAAGAAGATGGATAAATTAAAGTCAAATCAAGAATAAGAATGGAGTTGTCTGGTTAACAACTCTTGTAGTCCTAAATTTTACGATCAAACTTAATAAAGACAACGGAAAATTCTTATAGGGCTACCTAATGACACTCTAACCTAAACTACTTCTTTATATGCATCCTAGACATCAAAACACTCGCATTCTCGATTTATTATGCATGGATTAATCGAAAACAACAATATTTCTCCCTTATACGCATGGACTTACGTCTCGTCCTGCTTGATCATCAAGCTAAGCCTAAATGTCACTAATCAATCTTGTCAATTGTGTTCCCATGATTCCTTATGTAAAATCATGGGTCATAAGGAGTCCTTGTGCCCAAAGGAACAAGCAATGATGCAGATCCTAATAGTGCAAATCCTAAATAAAAATATTTGGACATGCCTCAATTCTCGTTCCCTTTTTCCTCCAAAAGATTCGTATGTTATCATTTGGAGAATAATGTCAATACACGATTAACTAATTTTCTCTCTTCACATTCGTCGAAGCACTGGATCGGTGCCTATGATTGCCGCTTCCACGCACTTTCACTCAACAGTCGTGTTTATGCTCCCCAAAATAAACTAAACTGTCATTCTAGATAGAGATTAGAAAGAGAGACACAAAAGAAACAAACAAAATGAGAATATAGGTAGGATTTCAGATCTAGTAAGGAAAGAAATCACAAATTCTTTATTCTCTTCAATGCAGCTAAGTGTAAGGATCAAATCAAATTGATTTAAATACAAGGGTGGATAAAGAACAGAAGAGAAAGGAAGGACGTGAGGGATAAGTCTATGCTCGCTAGTGCAAGTGTTGATAAATCCAAATGGTTCTTGAAAGAACCAAAAACTTGATTTTCCTCGACGTAGAAAACTAAAATAATATGCTCATTAGCCTTAAGTATTCGGTTGCATATGATTTTTATACTAGGAAAGCCCTTATTCCATAAGAAGAAGAAATTAGAAGCTAAATATGAATAAGTAAATAAAGAAAGATAAACAAACTAAAATCAAATCAAGAACGAGAGAGGAGTTGATTGGGTAACAACTCTCGGAGTCCTAAATTTTATGAGCCAGCTTAACAAAAACAAGGGTAAATTCGCGTGGTACTACCTAAAAACACTTCGACCTAAATGAATTCATATATACATTTCAGACATCAAGGCGCTCAAATTATGGCTGGTATTACACTTAGATTAATCCAGAACAACATGACTTCTCCCTTACACATGTGGATTTACGTCTTGTCCTGCTTGATGATTAAGGTAATCCCTAATGCCACCGGTCAAGCTTATCAATTTAGCACCCATGATTCCTTACGCCAAATCATCAGGGGTCCTCGTCCTTAGAGGGACAAGGAATGATGGGGTTTCCAATGGTGCAAATCATGAATAATAATATATGGGCATGCCTTCATTCTCGTCGTTCATAATAATATATGGGAATGCCTCGATTCTTGTTGTTCTCTCTTTCCTCTAAAAGATTCATCCACGATCATTTGGAGATTGATATCAATAGTCGATTAACTAATTTTCTTTCTTCGCATTTGTCAACGCATTGGATTGATGTTTATGCTCGTGCTTTCACTAAAAAGTCACGTTTATGCTTGCCTAATAAAACTGCACAATCATATAAGACACAGATTAGAAAGAGGCAAACAAAAGAAATAAATAAATGAGAACATAGTTTGGATTTCAGATCCGATAAGGAAAGAAATCGCAAGTTCTTTATTCTCTTCCATGTCTAAGTCTAAGGATCAAATTGAATTGGTTTTAAACACAAGGGTAGATAGAGATCAAAAGAAAAAGGAAGGACATGAGCGATAAGTCTAGGATCGCTAGTACAGGTCTTCATAAATCCGCAAATGATATGAACATGGCTAACTTGTGCCAAACGTATTCAATGTTGATGTCTTTACTAAGGATCATTCACCTGATCAAGCAAAGAAAATCTAACTCCCAACAAGTCCCTTAAATAACTTATACTTAAGAACCTTAATTATAAAGAATTAAAGGTTGTTAACATAAATAAAAGTTTAAATTAACCTAAGTTTGTAAAATACCAAGCCTTTACTTGATAAATTCACCAAGTTCATAAAGAAGAAAAGAAGAGAATTAACTCCAAAATAATCAATATTCAACAACCTTTACATAGAAATTCATACTAGCTTATATAGGCCTTATAAAAACCTAATTCTATAATGATAAGGAAGCAAATAACAATAAAACTAGGAGTAGAACTCCTAAGCTAAAATAATAACTTAAAACAAGACTTCTAACTATTAAAAGACTTCTTTAAATGAACAAATACTCCTAAAATTCATCGAAACATAGCCCATATAATAAACATGACATTTGAGCTTAATTTACATGTAATAAGAGGCCCATTCTTGAGTATTGGACTCCAACTAGCTTGACTTATTTATTTTCGGCATATTTTCACTTGTTCATGTCTCCATATATTCAATTAAGTTGATAGGAGTATCGTGAGGCATGTTGTCTTGATTAAGCCAATCTCACTTGGACTTTGGATCTTTAACACAAGCTTCAACTCTTGCTTCATGAACACTTCTAAAGCATCCTTGAACTTCTTTATGCAAGCTCTAGTCATTGGTCCATTATATTTGAGTGGCTCATGTACAATCCTAGTTGGATTAGGATTCCTAGCTGGAGTAGGACTCCCCGTGGGAGTAGGATTCCTAGCTGGAGTAGGACTCCCCGTGGGAGTAGGATTCCTAGTGGAACTAGGATTCCTAGTCAGAGTAGGCTCTTCGTTGGACTAGGATTCCTAGTTGAAGTAGGATTCCTAGTTAGAGTAAGATTCCTAGTTAGAGTAGGACTCTTTGTGCTTATAGGATTTGCATTAGCAAAGGTCTTGAAAGAATCGATAATTTGATTTTCCACAAGATAAAAAACTGAAATAATATACTCATTACCCTCAAATATTCAATTACATGTAATTTTTATAGTGCGGAAGCCTTCATTCCATAAGAAGAAGAAGAAACTAGAAGCTAAATATGAATAAATAAATAAAGAAAGATGAATAAACTATAGTCAAATCAAGAACGAGAGAGGAGTTAACTGGGCCACAACTCTTGTACTCCTAAATTTTATGAGCCAGCTTAACAAAAAATAAGGGTAAATTTGCGTAGGCGTACCTAAAAATACTCTGACCCAAATTACTTCATTATATGCATTTCAAACATCAAATCGCTCGAATTTCGCTATTATTATGCTTGGATTAATAAAAAGAGCAACAAGTGTTCTCCCTTACGCACATAGATTTACATCTTATCCTACTTAATCATCAAGCTAAGGCCTAATGGCATCGGTGAAGCTTATCGTGCTCCCACATTTCCTTATACCAACCCCTGCATCATCATAAGTCCTCATGGCTAGAGGAATAATGATGCAACCAAGGATGCATCTAAGTCAACTAGTTTGGACCCATTTGCCTATGAAGGACCAATGACACGAGCAAGGAGTAAGAAGTTCAAGCAAGCCTTAAATTCTTTCTTGGAGCATGCTTTGAAGATGGCTAATGATGGTGTTTTAAATGATGATAACAAAGCCTTGAAGATAGTAACATTTATTGCTACTAATGAAGCTTATCATCTAGTCATGGAACAAGGTCAAGGTCAAAGATCAAAGTCAACAAGTCTTTCTAGGGTTTCTAAAAGCATGGGATATCTCACCTAACCCTGTGAGGCAGCCGCCACTTATGCTTCTAGAAGGAGGCAGCCACATATCTCTTTACAAGATAGAGATTAAATAGAATTATTTTTTTTCCTTATTGTTTATCTTAATTAGGGAGTTTTATTCTAGATTGGTTTATTTCCTAAAATTCTAAAGGAGGCAGCCGCACATTAGGAGTCTTTTAGGGTTTGATTCTTTATTGCTTATCTCTTATCCTTTTTATGGTTTGAATCATTTTAAGACTCTATAAATAGAGCTATGTATTTCGGCCAAAGGGATTAGATCAATTTATCATTTTGAATGAAGTTTATTTTCCTTGAGTTGTTAACTCTTGAATTTCTTGAGATTAAATTAACTTGTTTAGTTTACTTTCACATCTACATGTTTGATCAATCAATTAACTTTTTATTAGTTTCTTGGGTTGTTTGAACATTCTTTATCTACTTATAACTAAAGGGCTTAGTAGTTCTATTTCTAAGTTTGTTAGTTCCATAATCAATTGCAAACTTTAAAGTTAGATCTTGGGGCGACAATTCGAACTTATTAGTAAAGGTGCTTCCTCTTATATAGGGAGAGCGTTTATCAGTTTGAGTTTCTCACCATTGCTCATCTTGGTGTTTGAGCATATCCGATTTGAGTTCGTATCAAACAAGAAAGGATGGAGATCCCAATGGTGCAAATGCTGAATTGGAATATATAGGCATGCCTAGATTTTTGTCATTGCCTCTTTTGTCCAAAAGACTCGTCCGTGATCATTCAGAGAATGATATTAATACATGATCAACTAATTTTCTTTCTTACATTCGTCGAAGCACTGGATCGGTGCTTATGATTGCTGCTTCCACTCACTTTCACTCAATAGTGAGAAAGGAAGACTTGAGGGATAAGTCTATGCTCGCAAGCACGAGTGTTGATAAGTCCATAAAGTTCTTGAAAGAACTTGTAACTTGATTTTCTACAAGGTATAAAACTGAAATAATAGGTTCTCTAGCCTTAAGTATTCAATTGCATGCATTTTTTTATAGTGTGAAAGCCCTCATTGCCTAAGAAGAAGAAACTAAAAGCTAAATATGAATTGATAAAAAATGAAATGATGCAAATCCTATTGGCACTAGGAGTCCTACTCCAATAAGGAATCCTACTTCAACTAGGATTCAAGATCCACTTCACATCCATGGAGGCCCAATTACAAGGTCTAAGGCTAAGAAGAAAAAGAAGCTCTTAATAGGCTTATTCAAGATGTTTGGGCTAAGGACACATTAAGGCTTGAAGAGTTAGATTCAAATTCAAGGCTAATTAATCTAATTCAATTTATTGGGCTTGAATAAATCTAATATGGACTTAGTGAGCATAAAAGAGCACATAAGGGAGTTTGGGCCTAATTAGCTCTAGCAAAGATGGCCCATGCATGTGGCTTAAAGAAACTAGGGTTCCTTACTCATAATGGGCGGGTACATATTATTTTAAGAGTATTGAGGCTTTGTTTTTAGTTAGAATATTTATCTCTATCCTATTTGAGTTATAATTCCTTACTCATAAAGGCTATAAAAGCCTAGTATGAATTTTCAAGTTGATTGATTGATGATTAATATATAATTCGATATTATACTCTATTTTTAGTTCTTTTTTAGAGCTAATTCAAACTTATCAAGCAATTTATTGTTTGTGGCATTCAAATCTGACTTATCAATTTAGAATCCATAATAAATTATGGTGTCTTCTACCTTTAATACATTAGATTTGATAGTTTAATATACTTGAAGGGTCTAAGGTTTCCATTGATCTGGTTCTAGATAGATTTTGGGCAATGAAATCAAGCATGCACACGGGTTTAATCCTTTGATATAGGTTAGATCCGTATCATTTGGTATCAGAGCTTTCTTCTAAATCAAGTTACGTATCTTTAATTTTCACATATCTTTCTATTATCTTCTTTTGTCATTCTGCTCTATCCAAATTTTGTTCAAATTAAGAAAAAGTCAGTTTCATTCTTGTGATCTTATTTAAATTTATTTTATGATTGTTTATGATTAATTGTTCTAATCACATCTTTACTTGTTCTAAATTCTTTGGTCAAGTGCCTTTGAAAAAATGAAGAAGAAAAGGAGAGAGAGCCAAGAAAAAAAATGAAATAAAAGGTTATTATCAACTGGCTCTATGACGGATTCTACGACCAATTCTAAAAAAAATAAAAAAAATAAAAGAATTTCTGCCTTTTGTTTTCATTCATTTTCTAAGCTTAGTTAGTCATTTATTACCTTTGTTCTTGTCTCGTTCATTATGTATAGGCTTAATCTTGTTCATTAAGTCTAGTTTAGTCTTCTTATTCTAGTGTTCTTGTGTGTATTTTAAATCTAATTTGTTGGTTATTGAATAGTTGTAATTTTGATTAATATTTTGGTTAATACTTATAAGTTGATGAATGATAATATTTATTTGCTCTTTATGAGTGTTTTTGCTTAAGTTATTGCATGAACTTTGAACTTATCAAACTATTTTCTAGTTTGTGGCGTTCTTTAATCAAAGACTTGTGTTTGACTCTTATCTTGTGAAATCATACTTGGTTTCTAGCATTTGGAGTTGAATTCAAGTGTTAGTCTCATTGTTGGAACTAGCTTTTCCTAACTTCATTTGAGAAGATTCTTGGGTTTTGGGGTCTTGATTGGAGGGTGTTTTCTTGCATTCCATACGTATCATAACTCATTATTTATTAGGGTGTATAGTTGCTAAGGTGATGATTTCCTATTATTTGGTACTAGAGCTTGCTTCAAGTTGAGGTTTGCTTATCTTTGTCTTTTGTGTGTTATTGAAGCTTCTCATCTTCTTCACTTTTTTCTTTATTTGTACCAAATTATATTTGTTTCCATTTTTGTGCTTCTAAGTTATCTTTTTTTTTTAAGTTTACACCTTTATGTTTATAAAATAAATTTTTGTTGTCCCTTCTTGTTAATCACTTTGTTATGTTCTTAATTTCTTTTCACTTTTGTTATTATCAATAAAGAAAAAATAAAAATTAAAAAGTTAAAAAGATCAAACAAAAAGAAGGTTTAGGTGGCATAAACACCCTATTATATTATTTTCTTTCATTATTTTCTTATGTCTAGCTACTTTAACTTTGGCCTTACCTAACAACTTGATCTAGACCAACCTTTTTCTTTAACTCCATTGAATTGCCATAATCTAATTTGGTTTGTTTAGGTGATTAGTTCATCTAAGAATCTAAAGCAAAAGTAAGAGAGGTAAAAGGGAATATTAGTGAGACTAGCATCGAGAAAAGCCAAACCTTAAGTGAAACACGAGTGGTGTAACTTTTTAATTAAGAGAAACACGTGAGGGATGTATAGGCTGATGGATGATGTTGAAAGTATGAGAAGGCAAGGTGAAACTATTACAAGGATTCAAAACGAGCCTATAAGAGAAAGGCAACTAGCCTTTAAACAAAAGGATTATGATGCCCAAGATGACTTGAAGGATGACCAAGGAATCACTCTTGGTAAAGATGACCAAGCAATCACTCTTGGTGAAGATGACCAAGCAATCCCTTTTAGTGGAGATGACCATCCTAGGAGACACAATAGGAGATCAAGGAAAGACGATGTAGATCGCAACCTAGGTAGCATCAAAATGAAAATTTCTTCCTTTCAAGGAAAGAATAATCCTGATGTCTACTTGGAATCGGAGCAAAAGGTGGAGATGATCTTCGAATGCCATAACTATTCGAAGGAGAGAAAGGTAAAACTTGTCGCCGTTAAGTTTTATGATTACGCTAGTGTTTGGGGGCATCAATTTTGTAAGGAAAGTAGAAGAAATGTAGAAAGACCTGAAGGGAATGGATGGAGATGAAACACATCATGAGGAAGAGGTTCATTCCTAAGCATTACTATAGAGATTTGCATCAACGATTGCAAACTCTAAGGTAAGGAACTATGAGTGTGGATGAGTACCATAAAGAAATGGAAATGGCTATAATTAAAGTAAATATAGAGAAGGATACAGAGGCCACCATGGCAAGATTCTTAAATAGTCTAAATAAGAATATTGCTGACCTTATGGAGTTGCAACATTATGTGGAGCTTAAGGACATGGTGAATATGGCCATGAAAATTGAAAGGCAACTCAAGCGAAAAGGTCCAAGTAAGTTTGATTCTAAACTTAGTTCGAGTTCTAGTTCTTTTAATTGGAAATTGAATTAGAGTAAAAAGGATGATAAATTTGTTAAGCCTAAAGCGTATGAGAATAAGAATAAAAATGAAATAGGCAGCAAAAAGAATATTGAGAATCAAGCTAATAATATAGAAACTTAAAGTGTTTTAAGTGTCTTAGACATGGTTATTGTGCACGTGATTGCCCTAATAAGAGTACCATGATTGTTAGAGATGGAATTGTTGAATCTGAAAGTGAAAATGAGAATGATGACATGCCAACCTTAAAGGATATTAGTGGTGTTGAGTATGCTAAAGGAGATGTGTTAGTAGTACAATGCACACATAATTTGCAATATAAACATGATGAACATGGAGAGCAACATGAGAATTTTTTCCACACTCATTGTTTAACTGCTAATAAGTTGTCTAACATGATTGTTGATAGTGGAAGTTGTACTAATATTGCTAGTACTTGTGGAGAAATTGAAATTACTGACTACTAAACACCTAAGGCCTTAGAAGTTGCAATGGTTGAATGATATTGATATTGTGAAGATAAATAAGCAAGTGCTAATTTCTTTTTCCATTGGAAGATATAAGAATAAGGTGCTTTGTGATATGGTTCGCATATATGCTAGAAATGTTTTGTTGGGAAGACCTTGGCAATATGGTAGACATGTGATTTATGATGGGTTTAAGAATCGATATTCCTTGACTATTGATGGACAAAAGTTCATTCTTGGACCATTATCTCCTAAGGCCATTTTTTATGATCAAATGAGAATTAAACAACAATATGAAGAGCTTGAATCTTTATATGGGAAAAATTTAGGGAAGGAGCAAGAAATAGTGAAAAAAGAAAAAGATGACTTAAGTGGTAAAAGTGAGTGTAATGGAAAACACAATGTGAGAGAAAATAAGGGAGATGAGAGTGAAAGAGAAATGAATATATAAGCAAAGCCAAGTGATGTGAGAAAAAACACTAAACTTGAGGCAGCCCTTACTTATAATCATATACAAGGAAGTTTTGATGATTTCTAACGATCTTAACAAGGATTTGCCTAGTGTTGTACTTTGGCTTTTGTAGGAATATGAAGACCTCTTTTCCGAAGATGTGCCTAAAGGATTACCACCAATTCAAGGAAGTGAACATCAAATTGATTTCAATTCGAGGGCAAGCATACCAAATAGGCTAGCATATGCATGCAACCTCGAGGTGATAAAAGAAATCCAAAGGCAAGTGAATGAGCTTATCGATAAGGGGTACGTAAGAGAAAGCATGAGTCCATGTGTGCTTTCTATAATTTCAGTGCCTAAGAAAGATGGCTCATGGAGGATGTGTGTCGAATGTCTTGTCATCAACAAAATAACGGTAAAGTATCACCATCCTATACCTAGGCTAGATGACATGTTGGATGAATTGCATGGCACTTAAAATCTGGATATCGTCAAATAAGAATGCGCGAGAGTGATGAATGGAAATTGCTTTCAAAATAAAACATGGAGTATATGAGTGGTTAGTCATGCCTTTTGATTTAACTAATGCTCAAAGTACTTTTATGCGATTAATGAATCATGTTTTGCGTGCCTTCATTAGAAAGTTTGTAGTGGTTTATTTTGATGATATTCTTGTGTATAAAAAATCTTTAGATGAGTATATAATACACTTAAAGCTTGTTTTTGACGTTTTAAGGCAAGATACATTATATGCTAATCTTAAGAAATGTACTTTTTGCACTAATGAACTTACTTTTCTTGGATATATTGATAATGACAAGGGAATTCATTTTAATGAAGAAAAAGTAAAAGTAATTAGAGAGCAGTCGAAACTTACTAGGGTGCATTATATTGGGAGTTTTTATGTCTTGCTAGCTTTTATAGGAGATTCATTAGAATTTCTCTATAATTGTTACACCATTAACTAAACACATTAAAAAGAATGTGGATTTCAAGTGAGGAAAAGAATGAGATGATGCTTTTAACTTGCTAAAAGACAAACTTAGTTCGGCATCTTTTCTTGCTTTGCCTGACTTTACTAAAACCTTTTGAGGTTGAGTGTGATGCAAGTGGAATAGGTATTAGTGGAGTCTTGATGCAAGAAGGAAGACCAATTGCGTTCTTTAATGAGAAACTAAGTGGAGCAAGTGTAAACTACCTAACTTCTGACAAAGAGTTTTATGCTTTCATAAGAGTTTTAGAGACATGGCAGTACTATCTTTGGTATAAGGAATTCATTATACACACCGACCACAAGTCTTTGAAATATCTCGAAGGACAAGGGAAGCTAAGCCGTAGGATGCTAAATGGATGGAATTTACTGAATCCTTTCCATACATCATCAAGTACAAATAAGGTAAAGAGACTGTCGTTGCCGATGCTCTATCTAGAAGGTATGCTCTAATTTCTACACTTGATGCAAAATTATTGGGTTTTGAGTTCATTAAGGAATTATATAATTTAGACCATAATTTTGCTAATGTATATAGGACATTTGAGAGAGGGGGTTTTGATAAGTTCTGTAGACATGATGGTTTTCTTTATACGTGCCTCAATCATCTTTAAAGGAGTTGCTTGTGAGGGAGGCACATGGTGGGGGTTTGATGGGCATTTTGGTATGAGAAAGACTTTAGGTGTTTTAAGTAATAATTTCTTTTGGCCACAAATGAAAAGAGATGTTGAAAAAATATATGAGAGAAGCATCACTTCTAAACAAGCTAAATCTAAAGTGATGTCTCATAGGTTGTATACTCCACTTTCGATACCTAATGAACGTTGGGCAGACATTTCTATGAAATTTATTTTAGGATCACCTAGGCCAAGGGGAGGGAAAGATTCTATTTTTGTTGTTGTTCACATGTTTAGCAAAATGGCACATTTCGTTCCATGCCACAAGACAGATGATGCAACTCATATTGCGGGGCTATTCTTTAAAGAAATTATGAGATTCCATGGAGTTCTAAGGACAATTGTAAGTGATAGAGATGTAAAGTTCCTTAGCCAATTTTGGAAGACACTTTGAAGCAAGTTAGGAACAAAGCTTCTATTCTCAACAACTTGTCAGCCACAAACGGATAGACAAACAGAGGTGGTTAATAGGACTCTCTCACAACTATTGAGGGCAATAATTCAAAGAAATTTGAAGAATTGGGAATAATGTTTGCCACATGTTGAGTTTGCATACAATAGGAGTATTCATACTACAACAAATAGTTCACTTTGAGATTGTATATGGGTTCAATCCATTAACTCCTACAAATTTACTGCCGTTACGCATTGAAAAGGCTAATTTTGAAGGCAAGCAAAAAGCTGAATTTGTTAAAAGCTTACATGAGAAGGTGCATGCTCAAATAGAGAAAAGAAATCAACAATATGAAAAACAACACAACAAGGGGACAAAGGAAGTTTTGTTTGAGTCGGGTGACCAAGTTTGGATGCATTTGAGGAAGGAAAGGTTTCCAAGTTAAAGGAAGTCTAAGTTAATGCCAAGAGGGGATGGGCCATTCCAAGTCCTTGAAAAAATTAATGACAATGCCTACAAGCTAGATTTGCCAAGTTAGTATGGCAATGTCAGTGCTTCTTTTAATGTTGTTGATCTTTCTTTATTTGATGTAGTTGATGAAGTTGACAATGAGGCCAATTCGAGGACGAATCCTTACGAGGAGAAAGAGAATGATGCAACAAAGACAAGAACTACCAATGATCCTTTAAGCTTTCAAAGAGGTCCAAGGACAAGATCCAACTCCAAATGGATGCAAGAAGCTTTGATGGGCTTAATTAAAGACATTTGGAGTGTTCAAATACAAGGCTCAGCCCAAGGCTTAGGATTGCAAAAAGGGACCAAAATCATCAATTTAGTGCATTAAGTTTAGGCTGAACTCAAAGGTCCAATACAATTCATTTGAAGCTTTTTATGTTTATTTTTATTAGGTTTTCTTAAGTTAGGGTGTGATTAGTTGTCATTTGGAAGTTATAAATGAGTGGAATCGATGTAAAAACAACCTTTAATGAGTTTTAATGAGGATTAAAGGGAAAAATTTGGGAGAGCTCAAAAGACATCCATTTAGGGTTCTTTATCTTGTTTTAGCTATAAATATCAAAGCCAAATTCATTTATAATAATCAATTGATGAATGATAATTCTTATTTGCTCTTTGTGAGTGTTTTTGCTTGAGTTCTTGCATGAACTTTGAACTTATCAAACTATTCTTTTACTTTGTGGCTTTTTCTAACCAAAATCTTGTGTTTAATTCTTAACTTATCAAATCATACTTGATTTGTGGCGTTTAAAGTTGAATTAAAGTGCTAGTTTCATTGTTGGAACTTGTTTTCCCTAACATCACTTGAGGAGATCGTTGGGTTTTCGAATCGTCTTGATTGTAGGGTATTTTCTTGCATTCCATATGTATCATAACTCATTATTTATTGGGGTGTATGGTTGCTAAAATTATGATTTGCTATCAATGAGTCATATCCTTTAAGTATAAACACGCGAGGGACTGTTATTTGTTAGATTTCTTTGTTCCTTTTTATGTTATTATAGATTGTCAAGTAATGAGAATCCATGTAGCAGAATGAATCCTATTTAAAAAAGGAATTCTAGTTCAATAAGGAATCCTAATCCAACGAGGAGCCCTAATTGGAATCCTAATTCAGCTAGGAGTCCTACTCCGATTAGGAATCCTAGTCAAGGTAGGAGTCCTACTCCCACTAGGAATCCTAATCCCACTAGGATTGTACACGAGCCATTATAATATGATGGACCAATGACTATAGCTCGCATGAAGAAGTTAAAGGATACTTTAGGAGTGTTCGTGAATTAAGAGTTGAAGCTTGGGTTGGAGATCCAAAGTCTAACTAAGATTTGGTTTAATCAAGACAATGGGCCACAAGATACTCTTATCAACTTAATTCAATATATGGAGACATGAACAAGTCAAAATAGGCTAAAAATAAACAAGTCAAGCTAATTGGAGTCCAATATTTAAGAATGGGCCACTTATTTATCCTATGGGCTAGGGTTGGACGAATTTTTTAGGAGTATTTGCTCATTTAAAGAAGTCTTTTAATAATTAAGAATCTTGTTTTAAGTTATCATTTTAGTTTAGGAGTTGTTGAATGTTAGTTTAAGGCCTATATAAGCTAGTACGAATTTCTATGTAAAGGGAGTTGTTGAATGTTGATTATTTTGGAGTTAATTCTCTTCTTTTGTTCTTTATGAACTTGGTAAATTTATCAAGTAAGGGCTTGGTATTTTACAAAATTAGTTTAATCTAAACTTATGTTTATGTTAAACAACCTTTAATTCTTTATAATTAAGGTTCTTAAGTACAAGTTATTTAACTTGTTGGGAGTTAGAGTTTCTTTTCCTGATTAGGTGAAAAATTCTTGGTGAAGACATCAACATTGAATACAGGTTTGGTACAAGTTAGCCACATGTGTATTATTTGGTATTAGAGCTTTAGCTCATCAATCAAGTACGTATCCTTTATTTTGTTAGTTGATTCATTTCTTTTTTAGTGTCAAAAAAATAAAAACAATTATCAATTCATTATTTTCTTCTTCTTTGTTATTTGTTTGTTCAATTCGTATTCTTTGCTATTTTTTAGAGTCTAATTCATTTTTTTCCTTTGTTTCTTAAGTGTTAAATACGTTCTTTATTCTACATAAATCAAATGTCCTTTTCATTTAATTTGTTCATCAAACTTAGTTCTTCGTTCATTCATAATTCTTGTGTGTTTTATTGTGTTTAGACTTAATCTTGGTTATTAAGTCTATTTTCATTTTCTTAGTTTGTGTTCTCGTGTGTTCTAAATCTGATTTATTGGTTATTGAGTCATTACAACTTTTGTTGTTTGGTATTTGATTATTTTAGCCTTTATAAGTGCCAAAGAGTAGAGATTGAGTGGTAAAAGGTAAGTGGTGAGCTCATTAGTGGATAAGAGCCTAATTGAGTGAAACACGAGTGTAAATGTCTTTACTTTGAGTGTTGAACACGTGAGATTGTGTGTGTGAGATGTTTTGTCAAGAGGAGTTTGCTAGAGGACGTCGAGATCTTCTTTAATCTTATAATAGATTGTGGGGATGAAAGAACGATGATTATTATGAAAAGTGTCAGCAAAATTTTTATAATCCTAAACCCAAGCCAAAGAAGATAGAAAGACAACCGTGTCAAGATTTCAATGACGAAATTTCAGAGGATATAAAATCTTTAAGGACCAGCCTTGATTCACTTAAAAATAGTTTTGATGTTTTAAAGGGATTAGTTCATCGTTATGCTAAGCATCTTGAAGACAAAGCCGAGTCTAAGCCATCTTTAGAAACTAATATTGATGATGTAGAGAATGTAAATTGCTCTACTGATATCAATGAAGAATTTGAGATGTGATCATTAAAGATAGTGAGGAAGACAACAATTTGGCACCTTTAAGTGAGTCCAAAATTGAAGAAATAATTATCGAAGATGAGGCAAAAGTTGAGTTAATGACGAGTGAGATTATGTTGCTTGATACAATGGAGTCTTTTGAGCATGTCGATTTTATTGGCATTGAAAATATTATTTGTTCTAAAGTTCCTCTAATCGCTCTTTTGAATGATTTGCACGTTGATAATGAGCTTGTATTATTCTTTGAGATTATTTGTTTATTTCTTTCACAATATTCGGGCAAGATTCGAGGATGAATGTTTTCAAAGAAAGGGGGAATGATGAGAATCGATGTAGCACAACGAATCCTATTTGACCAAGAATTCTAATTCAATTGGAAATCCTAATCCAACAAGGAGCCATAATGATATTAGGAGTTCAAGTGAAGTTGGGAATCTTGATTTAGCTAGGAGTTCTACTCCGACTAGGAATCCTATTCAAGCTAGTAGTCCTACTCCGACTAGGATTGTACACGAGCCGCTCAAATATGATGGCCCCAACAACAATGCCAACCATATAAACCAACACTCACTTTGATAAGTTCATAGAGGGAGATGGCATGATGATAATGATGAGCCCATTGATGATAATGAATAAGGGCATAGAAGGCAAGTTAACAACTTTCGAAATATAAAGATGAAAATTTCTAAGTTCCAAGGCAAAGCCGATCTTGAAGCATACTTGGAATGGGCAAAGAAAGTAGATTTCATCTTTGATTGTCATAACTACTCTGAAGAGAAAAAGGTAAAACTCGCAGCTGTTGAATTCAAAAATAGTGTTATAATTTCGTGGGCTCAGTTTTATTGAGTAGGAGGAGAAATAGAGAAGCACCAATCATTAGTTGGCAAGAGATGAAAACTGTCATAAAGAAGAAATTTGTACCCCAACATTACTATAGAGATGTATGCAGTTGACTATAAAGATTGGTACAAGGATCTAAATGTGTGGAGGAGTACTATCAGGAGATCGAAATTGCAATGACAAGTGGTAACAAATAGGAGGAAAGAGAGGCAACTATGGCACGGTTCTTGAGTGGATTGAACAAGAACATTGCTCATGTGTTAGAGTTGCAAGAATATGTTGAGATGGAGGACATGCTACATAAAGCCATCAAGATTGAAAAGCAATTAAATAGTAAAATGACTACGTACAATTCAGGAAATACAACTTCCACATGGAAACCAAATTGGAATGATAGTGACAAGAGCTTTTGCAAGCCCAAAGCAGATGTTAGCAAGAATGGAAATATTTGGGCAACACTAAAACGCAAGGTAAACCCGAAACTTCTAACACTAGATCTTGAGATATTAAGTGTTTTAAATGTTTAGGGCAGGGACATATTACATCACAATATCTAAATAAGCATGTAATGGTGGCTACATAAAATGGCGATATTTAGAGTGATAGTGATGATGATGAAGAACGCATGCCCGAGCTTAAGGATGCAAGTGACATAGATGAGTAAATTAGGCCTAACAGTGAGTTTTTTGTCATAAGATGTGCTCTTAATCTGCAAGCAAAGGAAGAGAATGAGGTTCAAAGAGAGAACATCTTTCATGCTAGATACCAAGTTCAAGACAAAGTATGTAGTTTGATTATAGATGGGGTGCTTCACTATTGTACCTAGTACTTTTATGAGATTAATGAACCATGTTTTGCATGCTTTTATTAGAAAATTTATGGTTGTCTATTTTGATGATATCTTGATTTATAGCGAGTCTTTAGATGATCATGTTGAATATATGTGCATGGTACTTGATGTTTTGTTCAAAGAGAACTATATGAACTTTGCTAAATGTTCTTTATGCACTAATAAAATTGTGTTTTTTGAATTTGTTGTGAGTCCTAAAGGAAAAGAAGTTCATAGTGAAAAGGTTAAGGTAACAGAGTCTTGGTCGAAACCTAAGAGTGTTGAGGATATAAGATTGTTCCATGGCTTAGCTAGTTTTTTTTTTAGGAGGTTTGTTAAGGATTTCTCTAGCATAGTTGCACCTTTAACGAAAGTAATTAAAAAGAATGTGGGATTTAAATGGGGTGAGGAACAAGAAAAGGCTTTTAATTTGCTTAAATCTAAATTAGTTAGTGCACCTTTACTTGCTTTACCTAATTTTGACATGACTTTTAAGATTGAATGTAATGCCTCCAAACTTGGTATTGGAGCTGTTCTTATGCAAGAAGGACGACCTATAGCTTATTTTATTGAAAATCTCAATGGGGCAGCCTTGAACTATCCAACTTATGATAAGGAGATGTATGCATTGGTGAGAGCTTTAGAGACATGGCAATACTATCTTTGGCCTAAAGAGTTTGTGATTCACACAGATCATAAGTCATTGAAGCATTTGAAGGGACAAAATAAGCTTAACAAACACCATGTTAAATGGAGTGAGTTCATTGAGTCCTTTCCATATGTGATCAAATACATATGTGATCAAATACAAGCAAGGTAAAGATAATGTTGTTGCGAATGCATTATCTATAAGGTATGCACTTCTCTCTACTTTGAATGCCAAATTCCTTAGTTTTAAGCATATTAAAGAAATTTATGAGCATGACTTTGATTTTGGCAATGTGTTTAATGCTTGTGAAAAAGGTGCTTTTGATAAGTTTTATAGACATGATGGTAAAGAAAAAAGTTTGTGTGTTCCCATTGATGTGCGTGGAATACACACATCTAAATGAGGTTTTTAAGGCAGAATTTATATACATTTGAATGTGAATTGGTCCCAACACTCACCCTATGCTTTTGTTTGTGTGCTTTAGGTCCAAAAGAAGTGAAAGAGTGAAAAAGGGAAGAATTGGAGCAGAATTGGACGTCAAAGTTGCCAAAACATGTCGAGTTCGCACATCCCTAATCTGAACATGGCCGTGTTAGTTTTAACACTGGCCGTGTTCCCAACACGGGCACCTAAATAGGCCGTGTTGGGTGCATTCGACATCAAAGAAAAAGAAGCGTTAAGGAGCACGACCACAGAGAGTAACACGGGCATTAGCACGGGGCCGTGTTCCAAACACGCCCATCAACACAAGCCGTGTTCCCAACACGGCCATGTTCGCGGCGATAGGAGGAATTAATTAAAAGAAAGAAGAGAGGAAAGAAAGAAAATAGGACGGGGAGAATGTCCCAAACCCTAATTTTTCTCTCTCTAAGGGTTTTTGGAGTTAGAACCAAGGAAAAAGGAGACTTGGACCGAGGTTTAAATCGGATTACCTTCAAAGATTGAAGATTGGGTGAGGTTCGTTGATTGGTTTCAATTTGAGTAAGAGGAACAAGAATCGATTCAATTCAAGCAAGAGGAATTGGGGCTATTTACTCTCATCCAAAGGTGTAATCGGGTTTCTCTACCTTTACTCATTATTGTAATTGAATTCTTATGGGTTTTGATAATGAACATGTTTAGCTAGATTGATTAAATCCATTGAGATTTCTTTACTATGTTGGCTTAATGTTATATTGTTGGATTGTTTGAGTTGGTTTTGTATTCTTCTTGCTTTCAGTATTAATAAGATAATGCATTATTCATGAGACGTGAATTATGGTGTTTAGATTGCTTTATATGATTGAGAAGTCCATTTGGCAATTGGAATTTTGAATAGCAAGAACTGGTTAATAATCGCTTAGAGATAAGGATAATTAACTAGCCGGATTAAGAATTAACAAAACTTAAGAGAGGCGAATTAAAGCTTAATGCTAATTTAAGAATCAATCGTTAGGAAGAGATTCCAACTTTAGGTTATTAAGTTTAGGAATTCGGTTATCGAGAGAGAAAAATTGAATTCAGTTAAGAATTTGTTCATGGGTAGCATAATTGGAGTCATCAATCCCTTATCTTTTGTTTGATTGCCAACTAGTTTAGGTTCCCTTTAAGTTTGCTTTCTTGTCTGGGTTATTTCATTTATCCATTTACTCCTACATCTCCCTTAGAACTTAGCTTGTAGCTATTAGTTAGTTTAGAAATTATTCATCATTCATTTTAGGTTAATATAACAAAGAACAAAGGAGTAACTCTAGGCTTTCACTTTCCCGAGGAATACAACCTTGATACTCGCCATTAGTGCTAGACTGCATCGATAGGTACACTGCCTTAGATCGTAGCTGCATAGATAGCAACCATCACCCATATATTCTATGCCTGAGGTATTAGTTAGGAAAGCTCATTAGGGTGGTTTAATGGGACACTTTAGAATTGCTAAGACTTTAGATGTTTTGCATGATATTTTCTATTGGCTTGATATGAAGCGAGATATCACTAGATTTTGTGATAGATGCATTGTTTATAAACAAACAAATTCTAGATCTAAACCCCATGGCTTGTATACACCATTGCTCGTGCCAAGTTCACCTTGGGTTGTTATTTCTATGGATTTTGTGCTTGATTTACCTAGGTATAGGCGTCATAATGATTCCATATATGTTGTTGTTGATAGATTCTCTATGGTGGCTCATTTCATTCCATGTCATAAAATTGATAATGCAACATATATTTCTAACTTGTTCTTTAAAGAAATTATTCGTTTGCATGGTATATGCCTAGAACTATTGTTAGTGATAGGGATGCAAAGTTCTTAAGCTACCTTTGGAAGACTTTGTGGGGAAAGTTGGGAACTAAGTTGTTATTTTCTACTACATATTATCCACAAGCTGATGGTCAAACTGAAGTAGTTAATAGGATTTTAGGTACTTTGTTGCATACTATGGTTAGAAAGAACCTAAAATCTTAGGAAGAATCTTTGTTGCATATAGAGTTTGCATATAATCATAATGTGCATTCATCTACTCAATTCTGTCCTTTTGAAGTTGTTTATGGTTTTATTCCTTTATCTTCATTAGATATGATTCCTTTACCTTTGAGTGAACGTGTTAATCTATTTGAAAAGGAAAATGCAGATTTTATGAGGAGTTTGCATGAGAAGGTCCGTGCAAATATAGAAAGAAAGAATAAAGTTTATGCTTAACAAGCCATCAAAGGGTGTGTGAAGGTTGTTTTTGAACCCAATGATTGGGTCTGGGTGCACATGCGCAATGAAAGGTTTCCTTCACAAAGGGGTTCCAAGTTACTTCCATGAGGAGATGGTCCTTTTCAAGTTCTTGAAAAGATTAATGATAATGCATATAAAATGGAATTGCCCAGTGAGTATGGAATTAGTGCTACTTTTAATGTTGATGATCTTTCTCTTTAATAGTTGATGGTTCGAGGACAAATCATGATAAAGAAGGAGGGAATGATGTGAATCCTATTAGCACTAGTGGTCCTAGACCAACAAGGAATCCTACTTCAACTAGGATTTAAGATCCACTTCACATCCATGGACGCCCAATTATAAGGTCCAAAGCTCATAAGATAAAAGAAGCTCTCAATGGGCTTATTCAAGATGTTTGGGCTAAGGAAACATAAAGGCTTGGAGAGTTAGATTCAAATTCAAGGCTTATTAATCTAATTCAGTTTATTGGGCTTGAATAAATCTAATATGGGCTTAATGAGCATAAAGGAGCATATAAGGGAGTTTGGGCCTAATTAGCTGCACTAAAGATGGCCCCATGCGTGTGGCTTAAAGAAACTAGGGTTTCTTACTCCTAATAGGCGGCTATATAGTATTTTGGGAGTATTATGACTTTGTTTTTAGTTATCAATTTTAGTTAGGATGTTTATCTCTATCCTATGTGAGTTGTAATTCCTTAATAGCTTAGAATTAAGGTTTTCTAAAAAAGCTTAGTACGAATTTTCAAGTTGATTGATTGATAATTAATATATTTTGTGAGTTTATACTCTATTCTTAGTTCTTATTTAGAGGTAATTCGAACTCACCAAGCAATTCATTGTTTGTAGCATTCAAATTTGACTTATCAGTTTAGATTTATGGCATCTTCTACCTTTAATACCTTAGATTTGATAGTTTAATGTACTTGAAGTGTCTAAGGTTTTCATTGATCTGGTTCTAGACAGATCTTGGGCAATGAAATCAAAGTTGCATACAGGTTTAATCCTTTGATATAGGTTAGGTTCATATCATGAAAGATGAATAAATTAAAGTCAAATCAAGAACGAGAGAGGAGTTGACTAGGAAACAACACTTGTAGTCCCAAATTTTATTAGCCAACTTAACAAAAATAAAGGTAAATTTATATGGGCCTACCTAAAAACACTCTGACTCGAATTACTTCATTATATTCATTTCACAAATCAAAGCACTCAAATTTCGGCTTGTATTACATTTTTGGTAATTAAAAATAAGATAATTCCTCCCTTACGCACTTGGATTTACGTGTCATCCTGCTTGATCATCAAGCTAAGGCCCAATGTCCCCGGTCAAGCTTGTCAATTGAGTTCCTATGATTCCTTATGCCAAACCTTGTGTCATTAGGAGTCCTCATGCTTAGAGGAACAAGGAAGGATGGAGATTCTAATGGTGCAATTGATGAATTGGAATATATAGGTGTGCCTCGATTCTTGTCGTTCCCTCTTTCTTCCAAAAGATCCGTCTGTGATCACTCGGAGAATGATATCATTACATGATCAACTAATTTTCTTTCTTGCATTTGTTGAAGCATTGGATCGGTACCTATTATTACGTTTTCCACGTACTTTCACTCAACACTCGTGTTTATGCTCTCCATATAAAACCAAACCATAATACTAGACAGAGATTAGAAAGAGAGACATAAAAGAAGCAAACAAAAATGAGAATATAGGTAAGGTTTCAGATTCAGTAAGGAAAGAAATCACAAGTTCTTTGTTCTCTTCCATACGACTAAGCGTAAGGTTCAAATCGAATTGATTTAAACATAAAGGTAGACAAAGAACATAAGAGAAAGGAAGGACATGAGGGATAAGTGTTAAAGAACCTCCAAGAATAGAACCCACGAACTATACTCCTTATGAACTCGTGAATCACTAACTTGAAAATCCAAAGAACAATTTTGGCTTGAAAGAAAGTAAAATTTCAATTAATCATATTATGCTGAAAGGCATATGAATTTGATATGTTTTAAAAACATATCCAAAGTCCTAAGAAGAATAGAACTCTTGCTTAACTAATCTAATAGGAAATTGATGTGTGTAGAATACACACATCTAAATAGGGATTTTAAGGCAGAATTTATGTACATTTGGATGTGAACTGGTCCCAATACTCACCTTATGCATTTGTTCGTGTGCTTTAGGTCCAAAAGAAGTCAAAGAGTGATAAAGGAAAGAATTGGACATCAAAGTTGCCGAAACAAGTCGAGTTTGCGCATCCCTAATCTGTACATGGCCATGTTGGTTTCAACACTGGCCGTGTTCCCAACACGTGCACCAACACGGTGTGTTGGTGCATCAAACATTAAAGAAACAGAAGTTTTAGGGAGCACGACCATAGAGAGTGACACGGGCATCAACACCATCCCGTGTTGGGAACACGGCCACCAACACGACCGTGTTGGCGGCGACAGGGGGAATTAGTTAAAAGAAAGAAGAGAGGAAAGAAAGAAAGGAGAGCGGGGGAGAACGTCCCAAACCCTAACTTTTCTCTGCCTAAGGTTTTCTGAGCTGGAACCAAGGGAAAAGGAGACTTGGATCAAGGTTTCAAGCGGATTCCCTTCAAGGATTGAAGATTGGGCGAGGTTCGTTGATTGGTTTTCAAATCGAGCAAGGGGAACAAGAATCGATTCAATTCGAGCAAGAGGAATTGGGGTTGTTTACTCTCATCCAAGGGTGTAATCGGGTTTTCTCTACCTTTACGCATTGTTGTAATTGAATTCTTGTCTATTTTGATATTGAACATGATTAGCTAGATTGATTAAATCCATTGGGATTTCTTTACTATGTTGGCTTAATATTATATTGTTGGATTGTTTGGATTAGTTTTGTATTCTTCTTGCTTTCAGTATTAATAAGATAATATATTATTCATGAGATGTTGTGAATTGTGTGTTTAGATTGCTTTGTGTGATTGAGAAGTCCATTTGGCAATTGGAATTTTGAATAGCAAGAACTAGTTAATAATCGCTTAGAGATAAGGATAATTAACTAGCCGGATTAAGAATTAACAAAGCTTAATAGAGGCGGATTAAAGCTTAATGCTAATTTAAGAATCAATCGTTAGGAAGAGATTCCAACTTTAGGTTATTAGGTTTAGGAATTCGGTTATCTCGAGAGAGAAAGCGAATTCGGTTAAGAATTCGTCCACGGGTAGCATAATTAGACTCACCAATCCTTTATCTTTTATTTGATTGCCAACTAGTTTAGGTTCCCTTTGGGTTTGCTTTCTTGTCTTGGTTATTTTAGTTATCAATTACTCTTGCATCTCCCTTAGAACTTAACTTGTAGCTATTAGTTAGTTTAGAAATTATTCATCACTCATTTTAGGTTAATATAACAAAGAACAAGGAGTAACTCTAGGCTTTCACTTTTCCGAGGAATACGACCTTGATACTCGCCATTAATGCTAGACTGCATCGATAGGTACACTGCCTTAGATTGTAGCTAACACAAGTAGCCCATCAATCATCATCTTAGCAACCAATTTAAATTAATCATAATATACCAAAAGGCATATGAATTTGACATATCCAAAGTCCTAAAAAGAATAGAACTCTTACTTAACTAATATAATAGGAAATCATCATGTTAGCAACCATACGCCTCAATAACTAATGAGTTATGATACATATGGAATGCAAGAAAACGCCATTCAATCAAGATGATTCCAAAGCCCAAGGATCTCCTCAATTGTAGTTAGGAAAAATTAGTTCTAAGAATGAAACTAGCACTTGAATTCAACTTCAAACACCACAAACCAAGTATGATTTCATAAGTTAAGAATCAAATACAAGACTTTGATTAGAGAATGCCACAAACTAAAATATAGTTTGATAAGTTCAAAGTTCATGCAAGAGCTTAAGAAAATACACTTGTAAAGAGCAAATAAAGATTATAATTCATCAATTGATTATTACAAATGAACTTGGCTTTGATATTTATAGCCAAAACAAGACAAAGAACCCTAAATGGATTCTTTTGAGCTCTCCCATTTTTTCCTCTTTAGTCCTCCTTAAAACTTATTAAAAGTGGTTGTTTTTACATTGATTGCACTCATTTTGTAACTTCCAAATGACAACCAATCATGTGCATCCATTTTATAACTTCATATTATAACTAATCATGTGCATCCATTGTGTAACTCAAAATGACAAATAATCACACTCTAACTTAAGAAAACCTGATAAAAATAAAAATAAAAAGGCTTCAAATGAATTGTATTGGACCTTTGAGTTTAGCCCAAACTTATTGCACTAAATTGATGATTTTGGTCCCTTTTTGGAATCCGAAGCCTTGGGCTAAGCCTTGTTGTGTTTGAACTCTCCAAATGTCTTTAATTAAGCCCAACAAAGCTTTTTGCATCCTTTTGGACTTGGATCTTGTTTTTGGACCTCCTTGTAAGCTTAAAGGACCATTTTTAGTTTTTGTCTTTGTTGCATCATTCCCTCTCTCCTTGATCATCCTCGAATCAGCCTCATTGTCAACTTCATCACCTACATCAAATAAAGAAATATCAGCAACATTAAAAGAAGCACTCACACAGCCATACTCACTTGACAAATCTAGCTTGTAGGCATTATCATTAATTCTTTCAAGGACTTGGAATGGCCAATCCCCTCTTGGCATTAACTTAGGCTTTTTTTCGCTTAGAAATCTTTCTTTCCTCAAAAGCACTCAAACCCAGTCACCCGGCTCATATACATCTTTCTTTCTCCCCTTGTTGTGTTGCTTTTCATATTGTTGAATTCTTTTCTCTATTTGAGCATGCACCTTCTTATGTAAGGTTTTAACAAATTTAGCTTTTTGCTTGCCTTCAAAATTAGCTTATTAATGGGTAATGGCAGTAAATACACAACCTTAAAAAGGTGAACAATTTTTTGTAGAATGAATACTCCTATTGTATGCAAACTCAACATGTGGCAAACATTCTTCCAAATTCTTTAAATTTCCTTGTATTATTGCCTTAAATAGTTATGAGAGAGTCCTATTAACCACCTTAGTTTGTCCGTTCGCTTTTGGATGACAAGTTATTGAGAATAAAAGCTTTGTTCCCAACTTTCTCTAAAGTTTCTTTTAAAAGTGGCTAAGGAACTTAACATCTCTATCACTAACAATTGTCCTTGGAACTGCTGAAAACCTCACAATTTCTTTAAAGAACAGCCCCGCAATATGAGTTGCATCATATGTCTTGTGGCATGGAAAAAAAAGTGCCATTTTGCTAAACCTTTTAACAACAACAAAAATAGAATTTTTCCTTCCCCTTGACGTAAGTAATCCTAAAACAAAGTCTATGGAAATGTCTACCCAAGGTTCATTAGGTATGAAAAATGGAGTATAAAACCTATGAGGCATCACTTTAGATTTAGCTTATCTACAAGTGATGCATCTCTCACATATATTTTCAACATCTCTTTTCATTTATGGACAAAAGAAATGATTACTTAAAACTTCTAAAGTCTTTCTCAAACCAAAATGCCCCATCTAACGCCCACATATGCCTTCCTCATAAAACTCTTACCAAAACATAAAACTCTTTGTCATAAGTTGGGTAATTTAGACTTGCTCCACTTAGCTTCTCACTAAAGAATGCAATTAGTCTTCCTTCTTGCGTCAAGACTCCACCAATACCTATTCCACTTGTATCACATTCAACCTCAAAGGTTTTAGCAAAGTCAGGCATAACAAGTAAAGGTGTTGAACTAAGTTTGTCTTTTAGCAAGTTAAAAGCATCATCTTGTTCTTTTCCCTACTTGAAACCCACATTCTTTTTAGTGCATTCAGTTAAAGGTGCAATAATTGTAGAGAAATCCTTAATCAATCTCCTATATAAGCTAGCAATATCATGAAAACTTCTAACATCATGCACACTAGTAGGTTTCAACCACTTTTTAATTACTTTTACTTTTTATTGATCAACATGAATTCCCTTATCATTAACAATATATCCAAGAAAAGTGATTTCATTAGTGCAAAAAGTGCATTTCTTAAGATTAGCATATAATGTCTATTGCCTTAACATATAAAATACAAGCTTTAATTGTATTACATGCTCATCTAAAGATTTGTTATACACAAGAATATCATCAAAATAAACCACTACAAACTATCAAATGAAAGTGCGCAAAACATGATTCATCAATCACATAGAAGTACTTGGAGCATTAGTTAAACCAAACGGCATGACTTACCACTCATATAATCCATGTTTTATTTTGAAAGCAATTTTCCATTCATCATCACCCTCACACATTCTTATTTGATGATATCCAAGATTTTAAATCCATTTTAGAAAACACAGAAGCATCATACAATCCTTCCAACATGTCATCTAGCCTTGGTATAGGATGGCAATACTTTACAGTTATTTTATTGACGGCACGACAATCAAAACACATCCTTTATGAACCATTCTTCTTAGGCACTAAAATTACAAGAATCGCACATGGTGATAAGAATTTATCTAGCACAAGAAATCCTACTCTAACTAGAAATCCTAATGATGCAAATTCTACTAGCTGAAAGAATCCTATTTTAACAAGGAGTCCTACTCTAACTAGGAGTTCTACTCTAATAAGCAGTCCTAATGATATTGGTAGTCTAAATGACATCAAGAATTCAAGTGATATTGGGAATCCTAATCCAACTACGATTTAAGATCCACTTCACATCCATGGAGACCCAATTATAAGGTCCAAGGCTAAGAAGATAAAATAAGCTCTCAATGGGCTTATTCAAGATGTTTAGTGATACGAACTAAACTAGCACAATGAATCCTACTCCAATAAGGAGTCTTTATGATGCAAATCCTACTAGCTCAAGGAATCCTAATCCAATAAGGAGTTCTGACTCCACTAGGAATCCTAATCCAACAAGGATTCTTGATGATATTAGGAGTTCAAGCAACGAAAGGAATCCCGATTCAAATTACAAGTCAATGAGCTTATCTAAGACATTTTGACTAAGGACATATAATTGGATTTAAGTTCAAGGTTCATTGATCCAATTTAATTTCTTAGCCTTAAATGAATCTAATTAGGCTTAAAAAGACCAAAGAATTTGAATTAGAGTATATGAGGACTTCGGGCCTAACTTGGCTTACGTTGTGAAGCCCATCTATGTAACTTATGTAAATTAAGGTCTTATGGCTTATTATGGGCGGCTACAAATATATTAACCTAATTAGGACTTTGTTTAAGTTATCTCTTTTAGTTAAGAAGGTTATCTTTATCCTATATGACATCTAAATCCTTATTAGTTATGATTTAGGGTTTTCTAAGGCCTATATAAGGCTAGTAAAAATTTTGATGTAAAATTAAGTTGGAGTTGAATGATAATTGGTATTATTACCTTAAAGCTTGTTTGCTTTGTCTTTGTATTCTTGTTTGATAGAAGGATTGTCCATGATGGGTTCCTTAATAGGTACTCTTTTATAAAACATGGGAGAAAAGTCACACTTACACCAATTTTAGCAAAAGAAGTTTATGAAGACCAATGCAAAATGGAAAGAATGAGAGTAAAGGCTGAAAAGGAAAATGGAAAATAAAAAGAGTGCTTTAGAGAGTGAAAATAAAAAGAGCATTTCGGAGATTGAAAATAAACAGATTGATGACGTAGAGAAGTTACAATGTTCTACCGAAGTCAACGAAAATACTAAAGGCATGATAAATGAAGATGGTAAAAAAGATAATAATTTGTAACCTTTGAGCGAAATCCAAGATAAAGAGATCATTATTGAAGATGAAGCAAAAGTTGAGCTGGTGAAGAATGAATATATTTTGCTTGATGCCATTAAGCCAATTGAACATGTTGAATTTATTGGCAATAAAAGTAGTATTTGTTCTAAAGTTCCTGTAACAACTTTTGTGAAAGATCTACAGGTTGATAATGAGTTAGTATTGTTCTTAAGGATTATATGTTTGCTTCTTTCTCAACATTCGGGTAAGATTTGAGGATAAATCTTTTCAAAGAAAGGGGGAATGATACGAACCAAACTAGCATAACGAATCCTACTCCAACAAGGAGTTTTGATGATGCAAATCCTACTAGCTTAAAGAATTCTAATCCAATAAGGAAGTCCTGACTCAACTTGGAATCCTAATCCTACAAGGAGTCCTTATGATATTAGGAGTTCAAGCAAAGAAAGGAATCCTAACTCAACTAGAAGTCCTAATTTGATTAAAATTGCAATTCGATGAACTTATCCAAGACATTTAGGCTAAGGACATATCAAGGCTTGAAGAATTGGATTTAGGTTCAAGGCTCATTAATCTAATTCAGTTTATTGCACATAGAAAAATTTAATGGGCCTTAAAAAGACTAAAGAAGTTGAATTGGAGCATATGAAGACTTTAGGCCTAACTTGACTTATGTTTTAGGGCCCATCTATATGACTTATGTAAATTAGGGTTTTATGGCTTATTTTGGGCAGCCACACATGTATTTTAACATAACTAGAACTTTGTTTAAGTTATCTCTTTTAGTTAGTAAGGTTATCTTTATCTTAAATGAGATGTAAATCCTTATTAGTTAAGATTTAGGGTTTTATAAGGTCTACATTAGGCTAGTATGAATTTTGATGTAAAAATTAATGTGTTGGGGGTCCTCAATTCAAAAGGGCTTCTCAAGCTTATTCTTGGAGGTTCCATATCATTTGGGCTAAGGACACATCAAGGCTTGAAGAGTTGGATTCAAATTCAAGGCTCATTAATCTAATTTAGTTTATTGGCCTTGAATAAATCTAATATGGGCTTAATGAGCATAAAGGAGCACATAAGGGAGTTTGGGCCTAATTAGCTCCACCAAAGATGGCCATGCGTGTGGCTTAAAGAAACTAGCGTTTCTTACTCCTAATGGGCAGCTACATAGTATTTTGGGAGTATTAGGACTATATTTTTAGTTATCTATTTTAGTTAGGATATTATGATACATATGGAATGAGTTATGATACATATGGAATGCAAAGAAACACCCTCTAATCAAGATGATTCCAAAATCCAAGGATCTCCTCAAGTGAAGTTAGGGAAAACTAGTTCCAACAATAAAACTAGCATTAGAATTCAACTCCAAACGCCACAAACCAAGTATGATTTGATAAGTTAAGAATCCAACATAAGATTTTGGTTAGAAAATGCCACAAACTAACAAAATAGTTTGATAAGTTAAAAGTTCATGCAAGAACATAAGCACAAACATTCATAAAGAGCAAATAAAGATTATCATTCATCAATTGATTATTACAAATGAATTTGGCCTTGATATTTATAACCAAAACAAGACAAAGAACTCTAAATAGATGTCTTTTGAGCTCTCCCACATTTTTCCCTTTAATACCTATTAAAATTCATTAAAAGTGATCATTTTTACATTAATTGCACACATTTTGTAACTCCCAAATGACAACTAATCATGTGCATCTATTTTGTAACTCCAAATTATAACTAATCATGTGCATCCATTGTATAACTCCAAATGACAACTAATCACACCCTAACTTAAGAAAACCTAATAAAAGTGAAAATAAAAAGGCTTCAAATGAATTGTACTGGATCTTTGAGTTTAGCCCAAACTTATTGAACTAAATTGATGATTTTGGTCCATTTTTACAATCCTAAGCCTTGGGCTGGGGCTTGTTGTGTTTGAACACTCCAAATGTCTTTAATTAAGCCCAACAAAGCTGCTTGCATCCTTTTGGACTTGGATCTTGTCATGGGACCTCCTTGAAAGCTTAAAGGAGCATTTATAGTTCTTGTCTAACATCTAGGAGACTCTAACATTTGTAGTTCCTTACAAGCTTAAGAGACTTTAAGAACATTAAATATAATTATATCATATTTCTATTCTTTTATTAATTTTACATATTTCTAATTGAATTTCTATCCTCCATGCATGTTAAAAATCGGTTCTTGGTGTGAGAAATTGAGGAAGACTACAGGAAAGCCACCCGAAGCTCCCAGAGCCGATCGACTCAATGCATAGTCTTTATGCTGATTTATGAGTTTTTGATTTATTTTTGGCAGTCTCATGTATTGTAACTTAGTTTTAAGGTTTCTCTTTCCAATTTTTAGTTGTAGGCAGGTTGTAATAGCAAGATTTACTTTTTGTTCTTTATTTTTGCTTTATTTGTGATGGATGCTAAATATCTGTTATGTGATCGATTAATTATGTTAACCTGGCTCATAAAATTTTGGACTACGAGAGTTGTTGACCAGTCAACTACTCTCTAATCCTTGATTTGACTTTAGTTTATTCATCATTATTTATTTATTTATTCATATTTAGATTCTAGTTTCTTTCTATTATGTAATGAGGGCTTTTGCACCATCGAAACTGCATGCAACTGAATACTTTAGGCTAGTAAGCATATTATTTCAGTTTTCTATCGTATAGGATTTCAAGTTATGGGTTGTTTCCAGAACCTTGGCACTTATCTAGACTCACACTAGCCAACATAGACTTATTGCTCACATCCTTTCTTTCTTTTGTATTTCTTGTCTACCCTTGTGTTTTAACCAATTTAATTTGATCATTAAGCTTAGCGGTATGGAAGAGAACAAAGAACTTGCCTCATCAGATCCGAAGTCCTACTAATGTTATTATTTTGTTCGTTTCTATAGTGCCTCTCTATGGTTTAGTTTTATTTGGGTGCATAAACACGAGGGTTGAGTTAAAACGCATGAAACCGGCAATCATAGGCACCAATCCAATGCTTGAACAAATGCTAAGGAAGAAAATTAGTTGATCGCTTATTGATATCATTCTAGAGGAAAAAGGAAACAACGAGAATTGAGGCATGCCCAAATATTTTGATTTAGGATTTGCACCATTAGGATCTCCATCATTCCTTACTCCTTTAGGCACAAGGACATTAAATGACATAAGGATTAACATAAAAAACCATGCGAACATAATTGATAAGCTTAACCGGTGGCATCAGGGATTAGCTTGATGATAAAGTAGGACGAGATGTAAATCCACACGCGTAAGTGAGAAATAATATTATTTTTAATTAATCAAAGTGTAATATAACTGGGAAAGCGATCGTTTTGATCTTTGAGACACATATAATGAAGTAATTTAGTTTGGAGTATTATTAGGTTGGCCCACGAGAATTTCCCCTTGTTTACATTAAGCTGGCTCATAAAATGAGGACGTACGTACTATAAAAACCACATTCAAATGAATACTTGAGGCAAGTTAGCATATTATTTCAGTTTTCCATTTTATAGGAAATCAAGTTCTAGGTTCTTTCAAGAACTTAGTGGACTCGTGCAAGTGAACATAGAATTAACGCTCACATCCTCTTTTCTTTTGTGTTCTTTGTCTACTCTTGTGTTTAAATCAATTTGATATGATCCTGACGCTTAGTTGTATGGAAGAGAACAAAGCACTTTTGTGCCTCTCTTTCTAATCTATGTCTAACATAAATACGAGTTTTGAGCGAAAGCGCGTGGAAGTGGTAATCATAGGCACTGATCCAATGCTTAGACAAATGTGAAGAAAGAAAATTAGTTGATCAAGTATTGATATCATTCTTAAAAAGATCGCGTAGGATTCTTTTAGAGGATAGAAGGAACAGCGAGAATTGAGGCATGCCCAAATATTTCGATTTAGGATTATCTCCATTGGGATCTCCATCATTACTTGTTCTTGTAGACATGAGACTTCCTGATGACACAAGAATTAGCATAAGGAATCATGGGAACACAATTGACAAGATTCACTGGTGGCATTGGTGCTTAGCTTGATCATCAAGCAAGACGAGATATAAATCCACCCCCACAAGGCAGAAATCATGTTTTCTTCAATTAATGCAAGAGTAGGTAGGCCTCCACGAATTTGACCTTATTTTTGTTAAGCTGGCTCATGAAATTAGGATTACGAGAGTTGTTGACTAGTCAACTACTCTCTAGTTCTTGATTTGATTTAATTTATTCATCTTTCTTTATTCATTTATTCATATTTAGCTTCTAATTTCTTTTTCTTATGGAATGAGGGCTTTCACACTATAAAAACTGCATGCAACTGAATATTTGAGGCAAGTATTATTTTAGTTTTCTACCTTGTGGGAAATCAAGCTATCGGTTCTTTCAAGAACTTTGTAGACTTTTCAATACTCATGCTAATGAACATAGACTTATTGCTCACGTCCTTTCATTCTTTTATAATCTTTATCTTACCTATATTGGATGATCGGTGTTAATGAATCTTTAGAAACTGATGATGTGGTCAAGTAATTTGCCACCTTATTGATTATTAGTAGATAAATCAAGTTTCTTCATTTTAGCTTAATTTCTTTCTTTTTTGTTAATCTGTTGAGATATTTTTTTTGGTTGATCCTCTTTGACTCCTAGATTGGATGATCGGTGAAACTTAATTACTTATGTTGGTAGGCATGTTTATATTGTTAATGATAGGTTTACCAAATAACAATCCTATTAATAGGCAGGTTAATAATTTTTTCATTTATTAATTTTTAATATTGTAACTAAATGCATAAGCATGTTATTTAGTGATTTGTGTAAACAAGTAATTTTGTTTATTGCCTTTCAATTTTTTAAGTATGTGTTCTTTATTCTTCTAGGTTCTGATGCTTGTTGTCCACCCTTAACCATTGCCTTGTTGTTTGCCCTTTTTCTTTATTTTTATTTCTACACTTGAAAGGACAAATATAAGTTTTCTTATTTGTGTCCTTTTAAAAGACCTTATGCTTTCAATTATTTGACTTAATACTTAAATATAAATGAGAGAGTTTAAGAGTAATCTTTTAAAAATATTTTAAGGTCGTCATGAATATTCCAAAAGAAACATGAAGGTCCAGTCTCACTATCAAGACTAACATTATAATCATTTTGTAGATTTTGTCTTTTAAGAATTCCATAACAATTTTAAATAGCTAAAAAGTATAAATAAGCCCTTGTTTTTACCTAAAATATACCAGCTAATGTTGAAAGTGTCTCACCCAAATTGAATGTAATAAAACTAATTTGAGTATAGTGTAATTTTAATTAAATCGAAAAAAATATAATATATATAGTAGATTTTTTGTTCTTGCTTAGATTTAATGTGTTTTTAGTCATCTAATTTTGTAAGTATATGTTATTTTAAATAGTTGTGATGTTAGTTAGTAATTGTTGTTGTAATTGTGTTGGTTATTCCCAATTATATTTTTAAAGTAGGAAATGGACTCATTTTATAGGGGCATCTTAATTTTATAGGAGAAATTCTGCCGAAATTTCGATAGATTTTTAGGAAAAAAAATTAAGGGATGCAATGAACACATAAAATTTAGTGTGAAATGTAGTGCAATGTACACATGACAAAAACATGAATTTTGATCGGAAATGGATGGACACATGAAAAGAACATGAATTTTGATTAGTAATGGATGTACACTAGCCTTAATGCTGATGGCATGATTAGCCAAGATTTTATTGTTGGGGTTCAATCCTTTTTTGCTTATGCTTGTACTATTCGAGTATGAGGGATATTATTGATATTATATGTCCTTGTAAGAAGTGCCACAAAAGAAAGTACCAAAAACTAAAAGAGGTTAAAGTGCACCTATTCAAAAAGGGATTTATTTTAGATTAGTATGTTTCATATCAGCATGCAAAACCGTATAAGAGTATGGAATTTGAGCATTCTAAACCCTTTGCACGTGTAAAGATGGATTCCAAACCTACGAGTGCATACTGGTAAATGATTATTAATGTAGTTGGGCCGAAGTTTAATTATACAAAGGATATTGAGGAAGCACCTAATTTGAATGCTTAGAAATTCTTTAACATGTTGAATGCAGTTGATGAAAAATTATGGGATGGGAGTGAAAAACATTATTAGATGTCAATGATGGCATGATTGTTGCATATAAAGTCAGAGCACGATTGTTGCATTTGCTGATTTCACCTAGTTTTTACAAAATAAAGAAATTAGTTCAAAGCCTTGGTCTCATGGTGGAAAAGGTTGATTGTAGCAAAAGTAGGTGTATGATATACTGGGATGGTGATAGTGACTTGGTAAGTTAAAAAATTTGCAACAAGCCTCAATTTAAGAAGAAATAGGAATCGAGGAGCCACGATAAAAATGTGACAAACAAGGTTATGTATTACTTTCCTATCAGTTTGAGGCTACAATGCTTGTATGCTTTAGAAGCAATAGTTGTAGATGTGCGATGGTGTAATAACCATCAACAGGAAGATGGGATAATGTGTCATCCATCTAATTTTGAGGTATGGAACCATTTCAGTTGCACACATCCTTCCTTCGCCTTTGAGAGCCCCAATGTGAGATAGGGACACTATATTGATGGCTTTCAAGCTTTCAGATAGTCAGGACAACAATATTCTTTTTGGCCATTTGTAGTTACTCGGTAAAATTTACCTCCGTGGAAGGCAAATCCTCAGTGACTTGGGCTGATAAAATTGGATCATAGGAAGATTCTGTAGATGAAGGAGAAGGCTCGTCTTGTTGCTCCCCCCCGGGACCTGGCACATGATTAATTTGTGTATTCCTATCCCCTATATTGAACATCAATTCCTATCTATTGATAGGAAGATCTTCGTCAAATACCCGACTTTGCCATTTTTTTATAGGAATTCCTCATATCTGATATATGAACAAGACTACTATAGAAGTGGATGTGTATGAAAGAGGCATACATGTTCTTATCTGTAAATATTCATGGGTGAACTAATCCTAAAAATCAAATAAATGTTTTTCTTCAACATTTGATTGATGAATTGAAGTATCTTTGGGATGTGGGCGTCCAAACATATGATGTGTCTAAAAAGCAGAATTTTCAAATGAGAGCAGCTCTTATGTGGACCATCAGTGATTTTTCTACATACTCAATGTTATCGAGCTGCAGCACAGCTGGCAAACTTGCTTGTCCTTATTATATAGAACATTCACAAGCATTCAGTTTGAGCAATGGTCGAAAGACATCTTGGTTTGACAATCATCATAAGTTTCTCCCCCTGATCTTCTTTTCAGATGGAATAAAAATTGGTTCCTAAAAAATAGAAAGGAGATATCACCAACACCATCTATAAGGACAAGTGATCAAATCTTGCAAGAGATAGATGATTTAGGACTTATGAGAGTCACTAAACTTGATGCTAAAGAGATTAATGATCCCATTTGTAAGGAGTGTGGTTGGAAGGAAAGAAGTATCTTTTGGGATTTGCCATACTAGAGTTCTAATCTCATCAGACATAACCTAGATGTGATACAAATTGAGAAGAATGTGTTTGAAAATATTTTTAACACTATTGTGAATATTGAGGGAAAAACTAAAGATAATGAGAAAGTAAGATAAGACATGAAGAAGTTGTATTGAAGGCCTAAGTTGGAGAAGAATGAAGCTATAAGGAAATATCTGAAAGCATGCTACACATTAGATAAACCTGGAAATAAGCACTGTTTGAATGGGTGAAAAATCTTAGATTTCCTAATCATTATATTTAAAATATGGGGTGGTGTGTAGACATGAGATATTAAAGATGTTTGGGATGAAGAGCCACGATTGTCATGTGTTTATGTAGAAGTTAATTCCCACGGCATTTCATGAACTCATGCCTATAAATGTGAAGCAAGCTATGTGTCACGACCCGATCTATGGGCCCCTGACCGATGCTAGGGAATGGGTAGGCATAAGGCCAGTGAAACCCGTAGCAAGCCTGACAAGTCACTAACTCAATCAAATTATAATTTTATCTATTATAACAATATTTCATTACTAATTTTCAATGATCCAAATACTACATATTTAAATAAGTCTGTCAACATAATTAGGTAATACCTACTCGATTGGTTTAACATGTCAAAATAAAATAATAGATTTTAGAATCACTACTACAGAGGATCTAGAATTCTAATAATCAGAAATATAAATAAAATTATTTATATTAAATTTGAATATGAAGAAAGTCGGGCTGCCAAAGGAGAATTACAGAAACCTAACCGACACCTGAAAGATAAAATTTGAGACTGTCAATCTCGACAGTGAATTAAAATTATATAATCCAAAAATAAATACAACTATCTCAATAAAATATTAATTTAATCAGAATAGAGTATTATATCATATTAAAACGGTATCATGTCATGATCTAGAAAAATATAATTTAAATGTTTATGGGACGAATACCTCAGCAGAACCTTAAACTCCAATCCTATGAGCCATTCGGCTCTCTTATTCCAATAAGACTAGCGCCCGAAGAACAAAGCTCGATCAGGATCCTTTAATCTAGTCTGGTCACTTAATTTTTAATATAGCTGGCGCCTAGAGAGCAATGCTTGACCAGGGACCTTTCCTCTAGCAATCAAATTTCCATAGGCCTAGAGAACTATACTCGACCAGGGCACATCACAAGAATATTTTCTATTACTTGTTTATGATTTATATCGATGAGCATGTGGTCCTGATGCAACCCATCAGATGGCATGTTTTACTACCGTCTCATCCTGAGTCATTAATATAATCATAACTTTAATAATGTGAAAAATAGCATAAATCGCAAGGAATCTTAATATAATTTAATAATTCATTAATTATTAGAATTAAATAACACTAAGTATAGCAAACATGAAGGTTAAATGCAGTACTATCAATAATAATAATAATGATAAATATGATGGTAACAATAAAAAAATTAAAAAAGATACCGATAATGACAAAAAGAAAATTAAAAATAATAGTAATGCTAATAATAATCATAATGATTATTAATAAAAATGTCGAACTTAAATTAGACATGAGATGTACAGTGATAATATGACTTTAACTCATAAATATATGATGTCATCCTATGCGCTGCCCACGCGTCCGATGTAGCTAGCTGATGGGATGGAGAATCTAAAATTTGCAAGTAATAATTAATATTTATGTCCATACTATATAAAATAGTCAACATAATTCTAGACTTCTAGGAAATTACGGGTTGGTCTTACGAAAATTTCGCTTAATAGCATGACTAGTGACAGCAAAATTTTATCTGCACTTATGACTAAGGATCCTCTAACATAATACCATAATCATTAGTTAATATCTTAAATTATTATTGTCAAATTAGTATCATCAATTTTCCAATTTTGTATAAAATAATAATAATAATTAAATTAATACTTTCAAAATTAATAAACTGGCTAACATAACTTTTTAACTATAATAATTGAATCAATAAATCAATTTTTCATAATTAATCCTTAATCAACCTCAATTTAATCTCTATTTATCAATTTATCACTAATTATCCATAATTAATCTCAAATACATAATGATTTCTAATTACTAAGTAACTATCCGAAATATAAATATAAATAATTAACTAAATAAGTTCGGGTTAAAAATTTTACTATCCTAAGCTGGAGAATTAATACAGAATAGTGACACGAACGTCCGGGAATAAAAATCAAAAATTTGCCTGTCGGCACGCGTCCCGAGGTCACCGAACCTAGTCGCTAGAAATTTTTTTCAATGGTAATGAAAGTTCGGTTGGAACACACCAAAGGAATGCCCATAATCTCAGAAGTCCAAATCTACAGCGAGCTTGATCAACAGTGAAACGGAGGAGATCAGGGCTGAGCTTCACTATCTTAAGATTTTTCGACATGAGGAGCTTATTTTGGGGTCTGATCGGCCAAAAGAGGTCGGCAAAATCCTAAATCAACAATGGCAGCAGTGAGAGACGTTTTCTCTATCTTCAAAGCACGCGAAATAGCAACTCTTAAAGTTGCTTAGCACCGGCAAGGAGTGGAGCGAGGCAATGATGGCCTGAAATGAGTGTTAGATGGTAAAAGGGGTTGATTGCCAATGAGTGAGTGAAGAAATGGGTGGTGGTAATGATGTATGCCGAGAGAGGGAGGAATGTAGGAGGAGCCAAGTTGAAATTTTTCTTACTTTTTTTTTTCCAAATTTCATTTATGTCCTTATAAGAAAAAGAGTCTATAGTAATCTTATTTCTTATATATATATATATATATAATTTATTAATTGGAGTTTAAAATGATAACTCATAATTTTGTGTCTAATTAAACAATAAATCATTAATTTTCAATACTTAGGTCACTAAAAATATATTTTTTAACTTCGAAATAGTTATAAGATATTATATTTATAAATTAAATTAATTCATATAAAAAATGAAATTTAAAATAGAAATAAAATAAAACTACAATACAATAAAATAACTTAAGAAAAATAATAATTCAAATTTGATCAGTAATGAATAAACTTACCATGTCTAAACATGCCTCGAAATATTTAATAGTTCGAAAAAATATTAAATTACCAAAATACTTTTAAAAATAATAATATTTAATTAAAATTAAAATTTAGGATATTACATACTCTCCCCCTTAAGAAAATATGTCTTCAATTCTTTTTTGAAAACAGACATTTCAAGAAAAAAAAAGGGTTAAGAAGTTTTTATCTCTTGCTTGGTCTTCCAATTACACTCCTTTACTGAATGGTTTTGCTGCACAACCTCGACCATCGAAAAATCTTAGAGTAAAGTTGGTGGGCTTGAGTGTCCACTATCATTACTGGTTACTCCTAATAAGTCAAGTTTTCACTCACTTTCAGATACTGAGGTTGCAACACGTGTCGAAGGATCCTATATATTCTCTCTCAACATAGATATATGAAACACCGGATGCACATGCGAGAAATTTAGCGGCAAATCCAACTTATGTGCTACCTCTTTAATTTTGTCGATAATCTCGACGGATCCCATGTAATGTGGGGCTAACTTGCCCTTCTTACCAAACCGCATTACACATTGCGTAGGAGATACCTTCAGGTATACATACTCCCTAATACCAAACTCCATGTGTTTCCTCTTCAGATCTGCATAACTTTTCTGCCTACTAAAAGTTGTCTTCAGGCTTTCAAAAATGATTGAAATCTTTTCTAAAGTAATTTGAACCAACCCCAGTCCTACTAACTCCGCTCACCTAGTACTTTCGAACACATAGGAGATCTACACTTCTACCATATAACGCCTTAGAAGCAGCCATCTTGATGCTTGCATGATAATTGTTATTATAGGCAACTCAATCAATGACAAGTATCAATCCCACTAACTACCAAAATCCATAACACACATCCTGAGCATATCCTCCAAGGTTTGAATTGTCCTTTCTGACTGACCATCAGTCTAAAGGTGGAAAACTATGCTGAAGTCCAATTTGGTGTGAAGCTCTTCTTGTTGTTTTCTCCAAAACCTCGAAGTAAATTATGGTCCTTTTTTAGACGCTATAGAAATAGGAACTCTATGAAGACTTACAATCCTTTCCAGATACACCCTTGCATACTCAGCCACTCAATAAGTAGTCTTCATAGGTAGAAAGTGTGCTAACTTAGTCAACCGGTCCACAATTAGCCAAATAGAGTCAATACCCTACCGAAGTCTTATGCAAACCTGACATTAAATTGATAGTAATCCTTTCTAATTTTCACTTTGATATAGAAAGTGATTGCAACAACTATGATGGCCTTTGGTGCTTTAGCTGAACTTGTTGACACGTCAAATACTCATCAAATCATGGTATATCACGGTAGAACCTGGGTGAACACTATAGGCTGTGTAGTGTGCCTTTTCTAAAATCTCCTTCTCGAGATTATCGATATCGGGGATACACCATCGAGTGGCCATCCCGAGGGTACCATCATCATATATAATAAAATCATTAACTTGACCTTACTGCACTTCTTTCTAGATTTTCCTTAACTGTGGTCTTGACTCTAAGATTACTTAATCCTGTTAATAAGTATGGATCTACCCTTGAAATACGCCAAAAATACTCTTGATTCTAGTACCTCTAACTTTAATCCTTGATCGTACAACTCATGAAACTTTTTAGTTAGAGATCTTTTCTGCGTGCTGACGTGAGCAAGGCTACATGCTGACTTCTTACTTAAAGCATCTACCACTATGTTTGCTTTACCTGAATGGTAAAGAATAGTACTATTATAATCATTCAGAAGCTCCAACTACCTTCTCTGCCTTAAATTCAACCCCTTCTGCTGGAGTATATACTTCAAACTCTTGTAATCCATTTATATCTGTCACGTCTCTCTATAAAGACGATGCCTCCAAATCTTATGAGCAAAAATTATTGATGCCATCCCTAAGTCCTAGGAGGCAGCCAGCACTTATGCTTCTAGGAGGAGGCAACCACATATCTCTTTACAAGATAAAGATTATATAGAATTATTTGTTTCCTTATTATTTATCTTAATTAGGGAATCTTATTCTAGATTGGTTTATCTCCTAAAATACTAAAGGAGGCAGCCGCACACTAGGAGTCTTTTGGGATTTGATTCTTTATTGCTTATCTCTTAGTCCTTTTTAGGGTTAGAATTATTTCAAGACTCTATAAATAGAGCTATGTATTTCGGCCAAAGGCATTAGATCAATATATCATTTTGAATGAAGTTTATTTTCCTTGAGTTGTTAACTCTTGAATTTCTTGAGATTAAATTAACTTGTTTAGTTTAGTTAAGTTTCACATCTACATGTTTGATCAATCAATTAGCTTTTTATTAGTTTCTTGGGTTGTTTGAACATTCTTCATCTATTTATAACTAAAGGGCTTAGTAGTTCTATTGCTAGGTTTGTTAGTTCCATAATCAATTGCAAACTTTCAAGTTAAATCTTGGGGTGACTATTCGAACTTATTGGTAAGGGTGCTTCCTCTTAAATAGGGAGAGCGTTTATCAGTTTGAGTTTCTCACCATTTCTCATCTTGGTGTTTGTACATATCCGGTTCAAGTTCGTATCATATACCCATTAATGAAATAAATAGAAAATGATTGTACGATATATAAAGGGCCTTCAGCAAGATCTTTGATGAACTTATTATCAATGTTACGACGTGCCTAATAATGAAAGCAATGTAAAGGAATAAGAAATTTAATACTTCATTTCCACAATTAATTATTTTCATAAGAAATAATTCACCTCACGTAAGTCTCAAACCATCCTGCTAAATCATTGTCAAGCTTAACATCAAGGTCAACATTAGTAATATAAGGTGACACCTTTTTTAACTCATCAATATACAACCTACACATCAAGTTCGACATTAGTAATTGTAACACACAGGTGTATCAGAACAAAATAAGTTTGTTTGAAATACTTACATCACATGCAGATCAACCTCCTTGCAATTCAATGAAATATATTTTCATGCAGCTTTATATTCAATGTCAGACAACTTCCTTATTTTTGATTGTCCATACGGTCAACCGGGATGTTCAAATCTTTAAAGTTCTCCTTCGACCTATTCAACATCCCTACCATCATCATTTCTATGCACTTTTTGTAGTCTCATGTACACATGGGGCTCAAAATAATGTGAACAGAAATTTGATGCTTCTTCCACTAAGTATGCATTACGTATTGAAGCTTCCACCTTGGCCGAAGTTTGACGCTTTTTCTACTAAGTATGCATTACATATTGAAGCTTCCACCTTCGCTTTATTAGTGACATTCTTTTTCAATTGTTACCCTTGTTCTTGTTAAGCTAGCTCATAAAATTTAGGACTACGAGAGTTGTTGCCCAGTCAACTCCTCTCTATTCTTGATTTAACCTTAGTTTATTTATCTATCTGTATTTATTTATTCATATTTAGCATCTAGTTTCTTCTTCTTATGAAATGAGGGCTTCTCACTATAAAAACCAAATGCAACTGAATACTTGAGGCTAATGAGCATATTATTTTAGTTTTCTACCTTGTGTTTAAATCAATTTCATTTGATCCTTACAATTAGTTGTATGAAAGAGAATAAAGAACTTGTGATTGCTTTATTTATCGGATCTGAAATCCTACCGATATTCTCATTTTTTTGTTTCTTTTGTGTATCTCTTTCTAATCTCTGTCTAGTATGATCATTTGGTTCTATTTGGTAGCATAAACATGACCGTTGAATGAAAGCTCGTGGAAGTGTCAATCATAGGCACCAATCTAATGCTTCGACGAATGCGAACAAAGAAAATTAGTTGATCGTGTATTGATATCATTCTCCGAATAATCGCGGAGGACTCTTTTTTAGGAAAGAGGGAATTACGAGAATCGAGGCATGCCCAAATATTCCGATTAGTGTGGGCCTACCTATAAACACTCTGACTCAAATTACTTCATTATATGCATTTCAGACATCAGATTGCTCTAATTTTGGCTAGTATTACGCTTGGATTAATTGAAAACAACATGAGTTCTACCTTACATGCATGGATTTATATCTCATCTTGCTTGATCATCAAGGTAATCCCCAATGCCACCAGTCAAGCTTGTCAATTGCGATCCCATATTTCCTTATGATAATCCTTGTGTTAATCAGGAGTCCTCATCCTTAGAGGATAGAGGAATGATGGAGATCCCAATGGTGCAAATCATGAATAAGAATATTTGTGATGAAAACTCATGTAGCACAAGGAATTCTACTCCAACAAGAAAACCTAATGATCCAAATCCTACTTGCTCAAGGAATCCTACTTTAACAAGGAGTTGTAATTCCACTAGCAAATCCTAATCCAACAAGGAGTTTTGATGATATTATGAGTTCAAGCGACAAAAGGAATCATATTTCCACTAGGAATCCTAATCCAACAAGGAGTTTTGATGATATTAGGAGTTCAAGCGATAAAAGGAATCCTATTTCCAATTGGAATCCTAGTATGATTGAAAGTCCAAGTGAGATTAGGCTTAATCAAGATAATGGTCCTCAAGATACTCTTATAAACTCAATTCAACATATGGAGGCATGATCAAGATAAAATAAGCCTAAGATAATCAAGTCAAGCTATTTGTAATTCCCTTCCTTGCTGCCGTTGATGTTTAGGAGGAAAGGAAGCCTCCTCTCTTGCTGCCGATGCTAGTTCAGTCACCTGCCATTCACCAATTGCCTGTCCGATGCTGGAATCAAGCTCCTTACCATCGAAAACCCCCAAGCCCAGCTTTCCCCGTCGTTTTCCATCGCCGGTAGCCTCGATGAAGCTTCACCAGAATAGTGCCTTTCCAACCTCGATTCAGTGGCTTTCGGTGAGTTTTCGACTAAACTCTTATGTTTTTGGATTCCCCGCAACTCAAGCTTCGCGTAGATGCTTCCAGATTCAAATTTCGATACTGTTGGCAGTACCAGCTTTCGAACCCTAGTGTTTCCTAGATGAGCAAAATTTTGGATTTTCGGCTCGGTATAATTTTATTTGGATCTTAAAAATTATTTTATAATGTTAGAAAATATTGTTGCTATTAATTACCAATTATAGATAATTTAATTTAACTAGATTTAGTTAATTGCGACTTAAATATAAATGCTACAAATTAATGGGTATGATTAATTATTATGTTGTTTTGTGGTAGATGTGGTTGTGTTGAATTATTTTAAATACCAGAGTTGGTGTAGAGTGTACTTGCGGTCATGCCATAAATTGCCTTGTCATTACATCAGGTATCATCTTAATAAGTAAAGCCAACCTCAATACTTAAAATGTCGAGTAGAGGTCAGACCATTTAAGGTTGAGTTTTATGGTTGTAAGAAGAATAAGAATAGTGGTTAGTGTGTATCTTTTGGGCGCTCGAAATCCAGAAAAGCTTAAGCGAACACTACTTATTTTTTTAAATAGAAAAAAAGTGTTTTAAAGTACAATATTGCACCAAGTCCCATAAGAACTCATTATGGCATTTCATTATTCGGCATGCACATAAAATGCCGAGTCTAGTATACCACAAGCACCATAACTCATTTTCAGGACATGCATCATACATCATGCATTGCAACCCTTGGTGATAAGAGGTATCATCACCCTGGTGCACGATATTGTAAAAATTTATAAAAAGAAAATGACTAGAGATTTTATGATTTTATAAAGGTGTTTTTCAAGATGATAATAATTTTTATTAATAATGATTATAAGTAAATAAATAAGTAAAAATCTTTCAGAGTAAACTATGCTAGCTTGGGATTCTCTAGATGACAAGCTTAGTTGCTATGAGAATGGATTTGTGGCTCAGCATGCTCCATTTTGGACTGTAGAGGAACAGAGGAGACTTTGTAGATTCCAGTCGAGGTGGAGTTCTATTTCAAGACTACATGATTTCAATACCCAAATGGTCTTGTATCAGTTATCAAAACTAGATGGATGATATAATGTTGATGTTAAGGATATTCAGTACGTGTAAGGGACGTGTCATTAGGGATGAAGTTGGCGAATGGAATTTGGCAGGACCAGAGTTGGTTCAGATCATTATGTGGACCCAAAACGAGAGCACGTGGAGATTAGTATTAGAGAGTATGTATTCCCAACACGGGCATCAACACTGATATTTTTTATGTTATTTTTGCTACAGATTATGCCCCTACCAGTTCACGGAGTCGGGTTCCAATACAGAGCCATTTTGGCATCCCTCTAGTGGATGATCCAGCTGATGCTTCTTCTCCGACTGAGCATCCTTCACTAGAGCAGCCTGACAAGCCTCCTACCGATGTTGTTCCTGCTGACCCACCAGCTCCTGCAGGTGACACTACTTCTGACCCTCAGCGAACAGCCACTCCTCCACCACAGACTAACCAGCGCCCTGATATCCCTGATGATGCACCTCTTTTCTCTCCGAAGCCATAGTCAGGGCAGTATTATTTTTTTTTCCCTTCTTCATTTCTTATATTTTTTTTTTTGTACACTGGGGACAGTGTGTCCTTCAAGTGTGGGGTGGGTGATAGTTATATACACTTGTTTTCTTGTATTTTGTTTATCTTTTAGCTTTATTTATCTTATGTGTTTTTTATTTTATTGTTCTTGTATATAAAATTTGGATCCTTTTCTAATGTATATATCGCATTTCATTTATCCCATCTCAGTTATTTGTTTATTCTTTGTGCAATTTTTTTTAAAATTTTAAAAATCTTTCACTTTATTTCGATGCTCTTACTGTTGACTTGCTCTTGAAATCCTGTTTATGTCCATGTGATCGGGTAAAACCGATAGTGTTGAGTTTTGTGAAAGAATGTAAGTTATTTAGTTTGAGTTTTGCACTAAGTTACTTTCATTTATTTAATTATGTTTTGATGATTTTTTTTTGAACCTACTCAAAAAGCACACTTGTGAGAAATTGAGCCTCAATTGTAAGCATACACTTTAGATGCTTTTATTTATTTCTTGTTGAGAGTGCTAATTACTGTCTTTACTTAGAGAACTTGCTCGGTAATGCTTATGAGGGCCACAAGAAGAGTTTAACACTTTGGTATGATAGAGGCACTTAGGTTTTTCATTCTAGCCAAATAGCCTTCATTCATTTATTGATTCAGTAGTTAACCCCTTCTTTCATCATTTCTATCATATTTCTTTACCACTTAGTTTTATTCTGCTTTGAGTTATGATTTTGCATATGAGTTGTTTTTATTGGGAATTTTTGTTTTGGCAATAATGTTGGAAACTTGTAGTAGCTTCCATCAATCCAAAAGAAATTCACTCTATTATGTGAATGTTTCTACCCTTATATATATATAAAAAAGATAAAAATAATAATAAAAATAATAATAAGAATAAGAGGGAAGGGTGATGAAAAGAAAGAAAGTAAGTGAGCTAATTGTTTAATTACTTTTGGGAGTTTACATTTTGACTTGATTCCTATTTCCCACCTTGGCTACTGTTCATTGTTTATCCCTTGTGATTATTGTGGCTTGTGTGTAGGTCATTTATCTCATTGCAGAACACCATAGGTTCAACTCTTACCAAATTTACCTACCCCTACTACCTAATCCCCATTACAACCCTTATAAAGACCTGTTGCCATGGTTGTTGACTCTCCATAAGTGGTAGGACTAGGATTTAAGAGCAAGCATATAGTAAGTAAGGCAGTATTTGATGCATTGAGCGATTAAACACTACCCTTTAAACACTTTGAGTGATTTAGGGTGAATCTTGTGAGGAGTTGGTTCTGAATAATTTTGTTGAGATAGTATTTTGTGAATCAATAGCATCTTGGTTGTGATACTTGAATTGATTGCTTCATTTCTCTTTGCTTGACTCATGCTTGTTAAGGATATGTATATGGGCTCTCTAGCTTGTTTATTAGTTTATGTGTTGTTCCTTAGTGGTTTATTTTCCTTATTTTACTTTTGATTGCTTAAGGACAAGCAATGAACTAAGTGTGAGATGATTTGATGTGCGTAGAATACACACATCTAAATGGGGTTTTTAAGGCTGATTTTATGTACATTTGGATCTGAACTGGTCCCAACACTCACCCTTTGCGTCTGTTTGTGTGCATTAGGTCCAAAAGAAGTCAAAGAGTGATAAAGGGAAGAATTGGAGCAGAATTGGACGTCAAAGTTTGCCGAAACAAGTCAAGTACGCGCATGAGGAAGCTGAACACGGCTGTGTTAGTTTTAACACCAGCCGTGTTCCCAACACGTTCTAAAGAGCAAGCCATGTTCCAATGTGGGCACCAAAACGGGCCGTGTTGGGTTCATTTGACAATAGGAAAAAGAAGCGTTAAGAAGCACGACCACAGAGAGTAACATGGCCATCAGCACGGGGCCGTGTTCCTAACACGCCCACCAATACCAAGCCGTGTTCCCAACACGAGCGTCAACACGGCCTTGTTCGCGGCAGCTGGACTAATTAACTAGAAGAAAGAAAAGAGGGAAACAAAAGAAAAGAGGGGAGGACATCCCAAACTCTATTCTTTCTCTCTCTAAGGGTTTTCTGAGCTGGAACTAAGGAAAAAGGAGACTTGGACCAAGGTTTCAATTGGATTCTCTTCGAAGATTGAAGATTTGGCGAGGTTCGTTGATTGGTTTCAATTCGAGCAAGAGGAACAAGAATCGATTCAAGATTGGGCAAGAGGAATTGGAGCTGTTTACTCTCATCCAAGGATGTATTCGGATTTTGATATTTGTCCCATCTCAGTTATTTGTTTATTCTTTGTGCAATTTTTTTTAAAATTTTGAAAATCTTTCACTTTGTTTCAATGCTCTTACTGTTAACTTGCTTTTGAAATCCTGTTTATGTCCATGTGATCGGGTAAAACCGATAGTGTTGCGTCTTGCGAAAGAATGTAAGTTATTTAGTTTGAGTTTTGCACTAAGTTGCTTTGGTTTATTTAATTCTGTTTTAATGATTTTTATTTGGAACCTACTTAAAAAGCACACTTGTGAGAAATTGAGCCTCAATTGTAAGCATACAATTTAGATGCTTTTATTTATTTCTTGTTGAGTGTGCCAATTACTTGTGAAGAGGCACGAGGAAGCTGAACACGGCTGTGTTGGTTTTAACACCGGGCATGTTCCTAACACGTTCTGAAGAGCAAGCCATATTCCCAACACGGGCACCAAAACGGGCCGTGTTGGGTGCATTTGACAACAGGAAAAAGAAGCGTTAAGAAGCACGACCACAGAGAGTAACACGGCCGTGTTGGGTGCATTTATAAAATCAACCTTAGAATTCCATCACTTAGGTCCCCTTCGGGTTTACTTCTTTTGTTACGGTTGTCTTTCGATTGTCAGTTGTTGTTTGTTCCTCTATTTGCATTCATAATCATTAGTTAATTAATTTAGACTTCTTACACCTTATTTCAGACTAGGTAACATAGCGAACAGTAGTAACTTTAGGTTCACCCGATCTCTAGGGATACGACCTTGATACTGACTAGTGCTAGGCCGCATCGATAGGTTCACTGCCTTAGGTGTAGGTTGCATCGGTAGCCCATCAAATTTTTGGCGCCGTTGGCGGGGAAACTATAACGGCGAACTAAAGTGAATTTTTTTGTGTTACTTTAGTCATTGTTTGTTTATTTATTTATTCTTTATTCTTTATTTTATTGTTTCGGTTGATTGGTGGTTGTTTGGTTGTCGGTTTTAGGTAGTTTATGACCAAGAGCTCTAACCCTGATCCTATATAACCCTTATCTAACCTAGAGCACTCTCTCTGATTATTGAGACGACGTTTGCAGGCAGTTAAGGAGGAGGATGGAGTTACAGTTCAGGTTCAAGGAGCTGACATGATGGAAAACAACAACCCCAGGCCGATGACGATCAAAGGATGATGTACGATTTTACTCGACCATCTTTAGATGGGACGAAAATTAGTATAGTCAGACCTGCTGTAGCGGCCAAGAATTTTGAAATAGAATCCAATGTTATCCAAATGATCCAGTAGAGCGTGCAATTTGGAGGATTCCCAGCGAGGATCCCAATACTCATGTCTCCAACTTTTTGGAGATTTGTGACACATTCAAGATAAATGGAACAACCGATGACGCCATTCAGCTGAGATTTTTTTCATTTTCCTTGAGGGACAGAGCCAAAAGATGGTTGCAATCTCTTCCATAGCAGACAATTACTACCTGGAAGGCGTTGGCCAAAAAATTTTTATATAAGCATGTTCCTCCCGCTAAAACTGCTAAACTTAGAAATGACATATCTTCTTTTGTATAGTTTGATGATGAAAGCATGTACGATGCATGCGAGAGGTTTAATGACCTGTTGAGATGCTGTCCACATCACCGATTGCCAGTGTGGATGCAGGTTCAGACTTTCTACAGCGGGTTGAACCTTACGACGAGGTAGATGGTGGATGCTGCAGCAAGTGGGATGCTAAACAGTAAGATGCCCGAGCAAGCTCAAAACTTGATACAGGAAATGGCCATGAACAATTATCAATGGCAATTCTCTAGGAGCCGACCAGGAAGACAAGGAGTGGTCAACCAAGTGGATCCTATAGCAGGCTTGGAAGCTCAGATGGAGCTTCTAGCCAACAAGATTAACCAACTCCAGATGCCAGTTCATGCAGTGAACATTGGCTGCCAGTTTTGTGATGGCCCATACTATAGTGCGAACTATACTATGGGAGGTATATTTGCTTCATCTTCCTCTACTTTTCCATCTGTTTCTATAGTGTCTTTTGATGTTGAGCAAGTTGATTATATGGGAATGCCCCAAGGCAGCAGAACAATCCTTATAGCAACACATACAACCCTGGGTGACGCAATCATCCCAACTTCAGTTGGAGGAACAATAATACTCAGGGTCCACCTGGTTTCCGGAGACTTCATCAGCAGCCACAGTAACAGCCAGCTGGGCCTGCACAATCTCCTTCTCCACCGGAAAAGAAATCAAATTTAGAGGAGCTTATGATGAAGTTTGTGTTGTCTACGGAGATGAGGTTCCAGCAAACTAATAGTGCACTTAGGAATCAGCAGGCCTCGATTCAGAGCTTGGAGACCCAGATTGGCCAAATCTCTAAGATGTTGTCTGAGAGGCAACAAGGAGCGCTCCCTAGCACCACTGAGTCTAATTGAGGGAGCACGTGAACGCCATCACTTTGCATTCAGGTAAGTTAGTTTCAGCTCCTTCTAAGCCTGTTTTTGACGACTCCACTATTGATGTGTAAGTTCAGGCGAGCAGTATGGTTAAGGAACCTGAGGGACAAAAGGTGAAATCAATCCCAGTCAGGGAATATCAACCTAAGATTCCTTATCCTGCTAGAGTCAAACAAGCAGAAGCGCAAGAGCAGTTCAGTAAGTTTTTGGATATTTTTAAACAACTGCATATTAACTTGCCCTTTATTGATGCATTGGAGCAGATGCTGAAGTATGCCAAGTTCTTAAAGGACATACTTAGTAGAAAAAGGAAGTTAGAGGAGGTAGCCTATGTTCAGCTTAATAAAGAGTGCTCAGTAGTGTTTCAAAGCAAGTTGCCAGAGAAATGTCACGGTCCACGGAGTTTCACTATTCCTTGCACTTTGGGTAACTTGTGTGTTGATGATGCATTAGCTGATTTGGGGTCTAGCATAAATGTCATGCCCACTAGTTTTTTCAATAAGCTAGGTTTGGGGGAGGCAATACCCACTAGGATGTGCATTCAATTAGCTGACCGTTCTGTTAAGCTTCCTAGGGTGATTGTAGAGAATGTGCTAGTCAAGGTAGATAAGTTCATATTTCCTATGGACTTTGTAGTTATGGATATGGATAATGAGCATGGTATACCATTGATTTTAGGGAGACCTTTCCTTGCCACAAGTAGAGCTAAAATAGACGTATTTGAGGGAAAGTTAGAACTTAATGTAGGGGATGACTGTGTTACTTTTAGTTTACCCCTATTTGATAGTTCTCCCACCGACCATGTTCATGCCATTTGTAGTATTGATGGAATTGGTCCTGCATGTAATAAGCAACCACAGGATGTAGAAATGGATGATGTTATACATGTTTTTTTCCTTGTTGATATATGTTATTCATCTGAAGAAAACGACTTGTATCAATTTGAGACTTTGTGCTTATATGCCTCAAGCCCCAACTTACATTGAGCCCACCTTCTCAATTTGCCTACGATGCAGGAATGCTATTGCAGAGTCCAGCTAGACGACTCGAACAAAAAGAAGCGCCTTGGGGAGGCATCCCTGAATCTATTTATGCTTTTTGAATTTTTGGACATCTTTTATTTATATAGTTATTTTTTTAGTTAGATATTTCAGTTTGTTTTATTTTGAGATGACTTTATTTTATTGAACCTTTTACTAGATGTTGCTTGGGATGTGTTTATTCTTGAGTTTTGCAGGAGTTAGCCTACTCGATGATTTTGAGGACTAACATATTTTTGAGTGTTAAAGCACACATCAAGGGCAGTATCTAGCAGACTTTCTAGTTTTTATCTCTTTCTGTTGTCTTGTTTTTCTTTTAGTTTTCTAGTTTTTTATGGACTCCCATAATTTGCTTCTTTGTGCGTATTTTATCTCTTTTTTTTGGAGTGCCTACCTTATTTCACATTGAGGATAGTGTTTCTCTCAAGTCTGGGGTAGGTACCTTAGTTTTGTTCAGGTACCAATTTTGTTTCTGCTATTTTTATTTTGCTTTCATTTCCCTTATTGATTGAGTCCATTCATTCTTACTGCCCTTATCTTGAGTTTTGTTTTAATCAAGTAGTTGATGATTTTTCTCTTTTGAATGGATACCCTTATAGCTTTTATCGAATCTTATTGAAAGAAGGCAATGAACGAATCTCTTAATTTCAATCAAGCCAAGTAAAACTGGTGTTTTTCCTTAATTTTTTTCATTTTACTTTATCTTGGATATAGAACACTGTTAATATTGATGCTTATTAGATTGTTTGATTGTTTAGACTTTGGTTTGAGAATTCATGCAATTTTATCCTACTCATGTGGTGAGGCTTTTATGCTCCTTCTGTTTTTGATTAGTGAGCATTGTGCAGAATTTTTGTTTCTAGAACTTGCTTTGTGATGACTTTTGAGATTACATGAATTTTTTATAGTCATGAGATAATTTGGGCACTTAGGAATTACACAATTTGGCCAAAAGTCTAACCCTGTTTTTCCCTTAGTGAACCCATTTTGAGCCTTAGCCTTTTTCTTTCATTGTAATTTACCTTTGACACTCATTCTATCACTTGTATTCATTCTACTATTCTTTCTACCATTGCTAGAAATTATGTACGTTTATGCTGCATTTCATTTTGGATTAATTTGCATATATTCAGTAAGTTACTAGATTTTTTGTAGATGCTCCCCTCAATCCAAATGGTACATATCATTTTATTACTTTTGATTGAGCATTGTATTACTTCATCCTGCGTTATTTGTCGTTGCAAGAGTAGTTAAATTTTTTTTATATATATGTATAATTTTCTTTTAGTTCTTTCGAGCATCATCTTATTATTGGAGCAACTTAGTGTTCAATTTTGGTACAGCATTTGATCCTTGGCTATATTCTTGCATTACCTGCATAATTTTCTAGCAACTTTTACCTTACTTTCCATATTTCTCCATACCCTACCTTAACCCCATTACAACCTGGCTTAAGACCCTTTGATCATGTTTATTGACTATTTCACAGTAGTGGAGATCGGATCTATAAGCAAGCTTATGGTAAGCACCTTTTTCTGTACTTTTGTGTTGAGAGCTTAGCGATATTCTTTCACCTATATACACTTGTGTGTTTTGAGTGACATCTTATAAGGCATGGTTTTTAAATTCTCAGTTTGGATGGTTTATCATTTTAATTTTAGCAGTTTTATTAACTTTGCTCTCTCTCTCAAGGATTTAGTGATTTGGGGATTTTGAGGAAATTCGTCACGGAGTTTTGAGACTTTTTTTGAGCTAACCTCCTACAAAGTATTTGATTGAGTTATTTGGTATCTGTTTAAGGAGTGAGTTGTTGATTGCTTGAGGACAAGCAAACGCTTAAGTGTGGGGTAGTTTGATGTAGATGATTCTATGCATATTTATTGACTATTTATCAGTCATTTATTTGTGTATTTGAGTCATATTTATTCTTGTTTGATCGCACTTTGGTATGTTTCTGAGTTTTTCAGGTTTTCAGACTCCTTGATGGGAAATTGATTGATTTCCAGGTAGAAACCAAGCTATGTGGATGATTTACACATATTAGATGTTTGTCGGATTCGATTCCTTGATTGGTGCGCAATTCGAGGCTTTTGCACGGGTAGTTGCACGACCATGCACATTTGCACAGCTATGGTTCTTCTGCCTACAGGTAGGCGTACGCAAAATGAGACAAGTTTCCGCTTCTGATTTCTAGACTTCTCTACGCGTGTGACCCCTCACTTCTACACCTCTATTCTTGACATTTTGTGAGACCAACGTCATTTCAGAGGATTGATTTGGGAGATTCAAGCAAAGATTGAAGGTTCTAGACGATTGACTGAGACATCCGAGATCCATACTTGAGGCTGGTTTCAGAGTTGGTGCTTGCCACATTTCCACTCTGATTCGAGAGAAGAGGAGTTACATATTCCATTTCCTTTTCTATTGTTTATTTCCTTTTGTATTTGTTTCTTTCATTATGAGTAGCTAGTTCTGTCGAACCCATTGGGGTTCACCTTTGTTGATGGATTGTGCTTAATTATTAGATTTTTATTTGGCATTCTTGTAATCTTCTTGTTGTTTAGTAATAAAGTTTGATTCAATTAATTTGAGACGTTGAATTAATTGTCTTTTGGGTTGTTTCTTGACATTGAGAAATGCTTGTTACAACTGGTAGTTAACACTTAGAGATAAGGTTAATTCACTCGCCGGATTAAGGATTAACAACTCTTAATAGATCTAAATCACGCTTAATGCTAATCTGTAATAATCTGATAGGAAGAGATTCCATTAGGTTAGTGCAGGTTTAGGAACTGGGTGAGCTCGAGAGAGGAGCCGAGTTCGATTCAGGATTTAGGCACGGGTAGCAAGATTGGTAATTTATAAAATCAACCTTAGAATTCCATCGCTTAAGTCCCCTTCGGGTTTGCTTCTTTTGTTACGGTTGTCTTTCGATAGTCAATTACTGTTTGTTCCTCTATTTGCATTCATAATCATTAGTTAATTAATTCAGACTTCTCACACCTTATTTTAGACTAGATAACATAGCGAACAGTAGTAACTTTAGGTTCACCCGATCTCTAGGGATACGACCTTGATACTCACTAGTGTTAGGCCGCATCGATAGGTTCACTGCCTTAGGTGTAGGTTGCATCAGTAGTCCATTAAGTTGGGTGAAAGCACATGGAAGCGACAATCATAGACACTTATCCAAGGCTTGGACAAATGTAAAGAAAGAAAATTAGTTGATTGAGTATTGATATCATTCTTAGAATGTTCTTGGATGAATCTTTTGAAGAAAAGAGGGAATGCTGAGAATCGAGTCTTGCCCAAATATTCTAGTTCAGGATTGGCACCATTATGATCTCCATCATTCCTTGTTCCAGTAGGCACAATGACTTCTAATGGTATAAGGATTGGCGTAAGGAATCATGGGAACTCAATTGACAAGCTTGACCGATGGCATTGCTGCTTAGCTTGATGATTAAGCAAGATGAGACGTAAGGGATAAATCATGTTGTTTTTTATTCATCAAAGTGTAATACAAGCGGAAATAAAGGAAATGAACTCTAACTCCCAAGGATCGTTTACCTAATCAAGGAAATAAACTCTAACTCCCAACAAGACCCTTAAATAACTTGTACTTAAGAACCTTAATTATAAAGAATTAAAGGTTGTCTAACATAAAAAAAAGTTTAAATTAAACTAAGTTTGTAAAATACCAAGCCTTCCCTTGATAAATTCATCAAGTTCAGAAAGAATAAAAGAAGAGAATTAACTCCAAAATAATCAATATTCAAAAACTCCTTTAACATAGAAATTCGTACTAGCTTATATAAGCCTTAAAGAAACCTAATTCGATAATAATAAGGACATAAATAATAATAAGACTAGGCATAAAACTCCTAAACTAAAAGGATAACTGAAAACAAGACTCCTAACTATTAAAAGACTTTTTTAAATGAACAAAAACTCCTAAAATTCATCCAATCCAAGCCCATATAACAACATGACAATTGGGCTTAAGTAACATGTGATATGCGGCCCATTTTTTGAGTATTGGACCCCAAATAGCTTGACTTGATTATCTTGTCTTGGTCACGCCTCCATATGTTGGATTGAATTGATTAAGCCCAGTCCCACATAGATTTATCACTTACGTTCTTCCTTTTTTTTATGTTCTTTATCGACCCTTATAGTTAAGTCAATTCGATTTGATCCTTTCACTTGGCCGTATGGAAGAGAATAAAGAACTTGTGATTTCTTTCCTTATTAGATCTAAAATCTCACCTATGTTTTCATTATATTAGTTTCTTTTGTTCCACTAAATCTAATCTTTGTCTAGTTTGATGTTTTAGTTTTATTTGGGGAGCATAAATACGAGTGTTGATTGAAAGCACATGGAAGCGGCAATCATAAGCACCGATACAATGCTTGTACAAATGCGAAGAAATAATATTAGATGATCGAGTATTGATATCATTCTCAAAATGAATGCAAACGAATCTTTTGGAGGAAAGAGGCAATGCCAAAAATTGAGGCATGCCCCAATATTCCAATTCAGAATTTGCACCATTGGGATCTCCATCATTCCATATTCCTCTAAGCACGAGGACTCCTGATGACACAAGGATTGACTTAAGGAATCATAGGAATGCAATTGAAAAGCTTGACCGATGGCATTAGGGTGTGACTTGATGGTCTAGCAGGAACACACATCCACACACGTAAAGGAGAAATCATGTTGCTTTCGATTAATCCAAGGGGAATGCGTACATTTTGATTTTGGGACACATATAATTATGTCATTTGGCACGAGGTGTTGAATGAACCCATAACTTATTTCTCTACAAGGTAGGAAACTAAAATAATTTGCTCACTAGCCTCAAATATTTGGTTGCTTGCAGTTTTCATAATGTAAAAGCCCTCATTCCATAAGAAGAAGAAACTATAAGCTAAATATGAATAAATAAATAAAAAAGATCAATAAACTAAATTCAAATCAATAATCCAAGAGGATTTGACTGTCTAACAAGTCTCGTAGTCTCAAGTTTTATGAGCCAGCTTAATGAAAACAAGAGAAAATTCCTGTGGGCCTACCTAATAACACTCTGACATAAATTACATCATTATATGCGTCATTAACATCAACATGATTAACCGAAAGCAACATGATTTCTCCATCGCACAGTTGGATTTCCATCTTGTCCTACTTGATCATAAGCCACGCTCCAATGCCACCGGTGAAGCTTGTTAATTATATTCCCTTGATTCCTTAATAGAAACAAGGTTAGTTTCTTGTGGGCGTACCCAATAATACTCTAGCCTAATTTACTTCATTATATGCCTCTTAAACATCAAAAAACGTGCATTCCGACTTGTATTAATTGAAAGCAGCATGATTTCTCCCTTACGAGTATAGGATTGCATCTCGTGATGCTTAATCATCAAGTCATGGGTTAATACCACCTGTCAAGCTTGTCAATTGTGTTCTCATGATTCCTAAATAATCAAGCAAGAGGAGACATAAATCCATGTGCGTAAGAGAGAAAGCATGTTGTTTTCAATTAATCCAAGCATAGGTAGGCCCGGTTTATTTTCTCTTATTTTTATTATGTTGGCTCATGAAATTTGGGATCATGAGAGTTGTCACCCAGTCAACTACTCTCTAGTTCTTGATTTGACTTTAGTTTATCCATATTTCTTTATTTATTTATTCAAATTTATCTTCTAGTTTCTTTTTCTTATGGAATGAGAACTTCAAAATGTAAAAAGTGCATACTACTTGAGGCAAGTTGGCATATTATTTCAGTGTAATAACTTGCGGGAAATCTATTAGTTCTTTCAAGAATTTTGCAAACCTATCAACACTCGTTCTAGTGAACATAGACTTATCGCTCACGTCCTTTCATTCTTTTTTGTTCTTTATCTGCCTTTGTGTTTAAATGAATTTGATCTGACCCTTACGCTTAGCTTAAATGAATTTGAAATCTTACCTATTTTCTCATTCTATTCATTTGTTTTATTCCTCTCTTTCTAATCTTTGTGTAATATAATGGTTTTATTTTATTTAGGGAGCATAAGTACGAGTGTTGAGCGACAGCGGGTGGAAGCGGCAATTATAGGTACCAATCCAATGCTTGGACAAACACGAAGAAAGAAAATTAGTTGATCGTATATTGATATCATTCTCCAAATGATCGTGGATAAATCTTCTAGCGGAAAATGGGAACAATAAGAATCGAGGCATGTTAAATATTTCGATGCAGGATTTGCACCATTGGAATCTCCATCATTCCTTGTTCCTCTAGGCACGATAACTTCTGATGACACAAGGATTGGTGCAAAGAATCATGTGAACTTAATTAACAAGCTTGAGCGGTAGCATTGTGCTTAGCTTGATGATCAAGTAGGACAAGACATAAATCCATGCTCGTAAGGGAGAAATGATGAAATCAAAGCATAATATAAGCAGCAATGCGAGCATTTTGAAATTAAGCTCACATATAATGAAGAAATTTAGATTGGAGTATTATTAGGTACAGCGAGACAAATTTTTCCTTAATTGTGTTAAGCTGAGTCATAAAATTTGAGATTACAAGAGTTGTTGACTAGTCAACTTGTGACAGCCTGACCTAGAGAAGGGGTTCAATGAGGGTAGGAAGTGGACGCCGGGGCAAAGATAGGATGCCTGAACAAGGAGCGACTTCTGGCAGGCTTCTAGGATGGCAGCACTCTAAGGTACGAGTTTACATGAATGAATCGAATTGCATATAGAAATGGGGCGGGAATGGTTGATAATATATATATAAAGAGTTAGAATTAATCAAATGACGTGCTTTTTAGTTGTTTGGCTATGGAGTTATAAGAACTCCAAAGTTAAATATGTTTGATTCAGAGAAATTCTAGGATGGGTGACCTCTTGGGAAGTTCTCGAACCTACCAAAGGAACAAAACTGTGAGGCTAGTAGGGGACAATATCTCATGTGATTTAGTTCCAGATCGTTACAAAACTACTCTCTCGTACTATAAAAATCGCATAGAACTGAATACTTGAGGGCATTGAGCATATTATTTGAGTTCTCTATCTTATAGAAAATCAAGATATGGATTCTTTCAAGATTGGTTCAGAGAAATTCTAGGATGGGTGACCTCTTGGGAAGTTCTCGAACCTGCCAAAGGAACAAAACCGTGAGGCTATGGGGGACAATATCTCATGTGATTTCATTCCGGATCGTTACACAACTACTCTCTCGTACTATAAAAATCGCATAGAACTGAATACTTGAGGGCATTGAGCATATTATTCGAGTTCTCAACCTTATAGAAAATCAAGATATGGATTCTTTCAAGAACTTTATGGATTTATCAAGACTCATTCTAGCAAATATAGACTTATCACTTACGTCCTTCCTTTCTTTTGTGTTCTTTATCGACCCTTGTGTTTAAGTTAATTCGATTTGATCCTTTCGCTTAGCTGTATCGGAAAAAATTAATGGACTTATGATTTCTTTCTTTTTCATATCTGAAATCTCACCTACGTTCTCATTTTATTCTTTGTTTTTTGTTCCACTCTATGTAATCTTTGTGTAGTTTGATGGTTTGGTTTTATTTGGCGAGCATAAAAACAATTGACAAGCTTGACCAGTGGCAATATGGCATGACTTGATAATCTAGTAGGACGAGACGAAATCAACGTGCGTAAGGGAGAAATCATGTTGCTTTCGATTAATACAAGCGGGAATGCATGCGTTTGATGTTCGGGATGCATATAATTATATAATTTGGACCGGGGTATTATTAGGTATGCCCATATAAATCCTCCCATGTTTTTGTTAATCTAGCTTATAAAATTTGGGACTATAAAAGTTTTTGACCAGTCAACTCCTCTTTCTCTAGTGTGATAGTTTGATTTTATTTGGGGACCATAAACACGACTGTTGAGAGAAAGCTCATGGAAGTGGCAATCATAGGCACTGATTCGATACTTGGACTAATGCGAAGAAAGAAAATCAGTTGATCGAATATTGATAGCATTCTTCAAATGATTGCAAACAAAAATTTTGGAGGAAAAAAGGAACGACGAGAATTAAGGCTTGTTTCTTATACCTCTAGGCAGGAGGACTCCTAATGACTTGAGAATTGGCATAAGGAATCATAGAAATACAATTGACAAGCTTGACCGATAATATTGGGGTTGAGCTTAATGATTAAGCAAGACGAGACGTAAACCCATGCGCGATAGTGAGAAATCATATGGGTTTCGATTAATCCAAGTGTAATACTAGTGGGAATGCGAGCGTTTTAATGTCTGGGATGCATATAAAGAAGTAATTTGGGTCGAGTTATTATTAGGTAGGCCCTCGTAGATTTCCTATTGCTTTCATTAAGCTGGCTCACAAAATTTGGGACAACGAGAGCTGTTAACCAGTCAACTCCTATCCAGTTCTTGATTTGACTTTATTTTATTCATCTTTCTTTATTTATTTATTCATATTTAGCTTCTTACTTCTTCTTTATATGGAATTAGGCTTTCACACTGTAAAAACTACATCCAACCAAATACTTGAGGCTAGTGAGCATACCATTTTAGTTTTCTACCTTGCGAGAAATCAAGTTATGCATTCTTGCAAGACCGCTGTGGACTGATGAAGACCTGCAAACCTATTCCAATTCAAGATTTGGACCATTGGGATCTCCATCATTCCATGTTCCTTTAGGCAAGAGGACTCCTAGTGACACAAGAATTGACGTAAGGAATCATGGGAATGCAATTGACAAGCTTGACCGGTGGCATGAGGACTCCTTATCAACATTCATGCTCGTGAGCATAGACTTATCGCTGACGTTCTTCCTTTCTTTTTTGTTTTATTAATTATGTATTGATATCATTGATATGGAACGAATAATCTTGAGAACCCCTTTCGAATTGCAGACCCCCAACATATTAACATGAAAACCCCGAGAACTAATTCAGTTCAACCCCTAAGAAAGATTAGAAAACATTACTTAGAAAGATGATAAAGAATTAGAATTTAGAAAACTCGTTCCTAAATCCCAATTTTGAAACACTCCATAAGACGATGATCAATCTATTTGAATGTTTCTTAAGCATACATTCTACACAAGAACACAATAACAAAGCAAACAAGCTTTAGGTAAAAATACCAATTATCGTTAAATTTTTAACTCCAACTTCAACTTTAACTTCTTAATTCATTACATCAAAATTCGTACTAGCCTTATATAAGCCTTAGAAAACCCTAAATCTTAGCTAATAAGGATTTACATATGATTTAACATAAAGATAACCTTCCTAACTAAAAGATATAACTTAAACAAAGTCCTAATTATGTTAAAATACATGTGTGGCTGCCAAAAATAAGTCATAAAACTCTAATTTACATAAGTTAGATAGATGGGCCTCAAAACATAAGCCAAGTTAGGCCCAAAAGTCTTCATATGCTAAAATTAAGTTTTTTTAGTCTTTTTAAGCCTAATTAAAGTCATTCATGCCTAATAAACTGAATTAGATTAATGAGCCTTGAACTTAAATCCAATTCTCCAAGCCTTAATGTGCCCTTAGCCCAAATGTCTTGGATAAGCTCATTGACTTGCAATTTAATCGAACTAAGACTCCTAGTTAAATTAGGATTCCTAGTTGAATTAGGATTCTTTTCATTGCTTGAACTCCGAATATCATCAGGACTCATTGCAGGATTAGGATTCCTAGTTGAGTCAAGACTCCTCGGTGTGCTGGTTTGGTTCGCATCAATCATTCTCTGAATGATCGTGGAGGAATCTTTTAAAGGAAAGAAAGAACACCGAGAATCATGGCATGCCCAAATATTATAATTCAGTATTTGCACCATTAGAATCTTCATCCTTCCTTGGTCCTCTAGGCACAAGGACTATTGATGAAGCAAGGAATCATGGGAACACAATTAATAAGCTTGACCGATGGTATTTGGGCTTAGCTTGATGATCAACTAGGAGAGATGTAAATCCAAGCGCATAAGGGAGAAATCATGATGTTTTCAATTAATCCAAGCATAATACAAGTCGGAATTCAAGCGCTTTGATGTTTGAAATAAGTATGAGTGTTTTTAGGTAGGCCCACCTGAATTTACTCTTATTTTTATTAAGCTGGCTCATAAAATTTAAGAGTGTGAGAGTTCTTGTCCAGTCAACTCCTCTCTTGTTCTTGATCTGACTTTAGTTTATTAATCTTTATTTATTTATTCATATTTAGCTTATAGTCTCTTCTTTTTATAAAATGAGGGCTTTCGCACTATAAAACCGCATGCAACCGAACACTTGAGGCTAATTAGCATATTATTTTAGTTTTCTACCTAGCAGGAAATCAAGTTATGGGTTCTTTCAAGAAATTTGTAGACTTATCAACACTCGTGCTAATGAGCATAGACTTATCCCTCATGTCCTTCCTTTCTCTTGTGTTCTTTTTCTACGCTTGTGTTTAAATCAATTCAATTTGCCGTATGGAAGAGAACAAAGAACATGTGATTTCTTTTCTTATCAGACCTGAAATCCTACTTATATTCTCTTTTTCTTCTTTTTGTGTCTCTCTTTTTAATCTCTATTTAGTATGTTCGTTTAGTTTTATATGGGGAGCATAAACACAAGTGTTGAGTGAAAGCGCATGGAAGCGGCAATCATAGGCACTGATCCAATGCTTAGAGGAATGCAAAGAAAGAAAATTAGTTGATCATGTACTGATATCATTCTCCAAATGATTGTGGAGGAATCTCTTAGAGGAAAGAGGGAACACCGAGAATGGAGGAATTCCTAAAGATTTTGACTCAGGATTTGCACCATTAGGATCTCCATCTTTCATTCTTCCTCTAGGCACGAGGACTCCTATAAAGGGAGTTATTGAATATTGATTATTTTTGAGTTAATTCTCTTCTTTTGTTCTTTATGAACTTGGTGAATTTATCAAGTGAAGGCTTGGTATTTTACAAATTTAGTTTAATCTAAACTTTTATTTATGTTAAACAGCCTTTAATTCTTTATAGTTAAGGTTCTTAAGTACAAGTTATTTAAGGGTCTTGTTGGGAGTTAGAGTTTTTTTGCTTGATTAGGTGAACGATCCTTGGTAAAGACATCAACATTGAATATGGGTTTGGCACAAGTTAGCCACATTCATATCAACCAGCCTAGGAAAGGGTGTCGAAAGCTTGAAGATGATGGATAAGAATTGCTAGATTAATGCCGGATAGGAAAAGCTAAGGATCTTGAAGAATATGGACATAGAGAGCAAGATCAAGTCCAATGGGCCAAGGATCCAAAAGCCTTCCCACAAGGCCCTATTACTAGATCAAGAGCTAAGAAGTATCAAGAGGCCTTAACAAAGCATATCCAAGGATTAGCATTCCACATGTGTGCGGACTAAGGAGATTATTTGAGATAAGATAGTGTGGATCACATATGATGTGCATAAAATACACACATATAAATGGAGTATTTAAGATCGATTTTATGGATATTTGGATGTGAATTGGTACCAACACTCACCCTATGCGTATGTTTGTGTGCATTAGGTCCAAAAGAAGTCAAAGAATGAAAAAGGAAAGAATTGCAGCATAATTGGACGTCAAAGCTGCCGAAACGAGCTATGTACGAGCATGAGGAAGCTGAACATTGCCGTGTTGGTCTCAAGCACGGTCACAAGCACAGGCCGTGTTACTGACATGGAACCAACACGGCTGTGTTGGACATCAAAAAAAGTAGATCTTATGGAGCACGGCCACAGAGAGTAACACGGCCAGGAACACCAGCATGTGTCCTTAACACGGCCAGGAACACCAGCATGTGTCCTTAACACGGCCAGGGACATGGCCGTGTTGGAGGCGACACGGGGTATTAATTAAAAGAACGAAGAGAGGAAAAAAGAAGAGGAGGCGGCTATGGTTAGAACGTCCCAAACCTTAATATTTCTCTCTCTAAGGGTTTTCTGAGCTGAAACCAAGAGAAAAGGAGACTTGGATCAAGGTTTCAATCGGATTCCCTTTAAAGATTGAAGATTGGGCTAGGTTCGTTGATTGGTTTTCAAATCGAGCAAAAGAAACAAGGATTGATTCAAGATTGAGCAAGAGGAATTGGGGCTGTTTACTCTCATTCAAGGGAGTAATCGGGTTTTCTCTACCTTTCTACCCATTGTTGTAATTGAATTCTTGTGGATTTTGATAATGAACATGATTAGCTAGATTGATTTAATCCATTGGGATTTCTTTACTATGTTGGCTTGATATTATATTGTTGGATTGCTTGGGTTAATTTTGTATTCTTCTTGTTTTCAGTATTAATAAGATAATGCATTATTCATGAGACGTTGTGAATTGTGTGTTTAGATTGCTTTATGTGATTGAGAAGTCCATTTGGCAATTGGAATTTTGAATAGCAAGAACTGGTTAATAATCGCTTAGAGATAAGGATAATTAACTAGCCGGATTAAGAATTAACAAAGCTTAATAAAGGCGGATTAAAGCTTAATGCTAATGTAAGAATCAATCGTTAGGAAGAGATTCCAACTTTAGGTTATTAGGTTTAGGAATTTGGTTATTTCGAGAGAGAAGTCGAATTCGGTTAAGAATTCGTCCAGGAGTAGCATAATTAGACTCACCGATCTTTTATCTTTTGTTTGATTGCCAACTAGTTTAGATTCCCTTTGGGTTTGTCCTATTGTCTTGATTATTTCGTTTATCAATCACTCTTGCATCTCCCTTAGGACTTAGCTTGTAGCTATTAGTTAGTTTAGAAATTATTTATCGCTAATTTTAGGTTAATATAACAAAAAACAAAGGAGTAACTCTAGGCTTTCACTTTCCCGAGGAATACGACCTTGATACTCGTCATTAGTGCTAGACTGCATCGATAGGTACACTGCCTTAGATTGTAGCTAACACGAGTAGCACACATCAAGTTTTTGGCGCCGTATCGGGGAATGTTTGAAAACTAAAGTGAAATTTGCTATTTGTTAATTTAGCCATTTTTTTTCTTTCTTATTATTTTATGATTTTTATTTTTATTTGTTTAATTATTTTATTTTTGTACATATTTATTTAGTTTAAGTTTATGATTCATATAGTGAATGATAAGGAGGTTCAATGCTAAATTTAAACACTTTGTATGATACATTGGAAAATGGGATCATGAACCAAGAGAGTGCTAAAAACTGGGATGCCCGTGCATCTTTAGATGCTCGAGTGGAATCGTTTTGCAGGGCTACCGATCAACTCTCTTCTCCTATCCTTTCATCTCAAGTCTTTTGTGAATTTTGTTGTGGTTTACATGTGTGTAATGATCGTCAATTGTATAGTGATGTTGCTCATTGTTCTTATAGCGTGAGCGAATTGAATTATCACGGGAAGTTGGCCAAATGACTCGTATGGAAGCACCTACAATCAAGAGTGGAGCACTCATTCACCCTTTGGATGGAGCTTAGATGGCCAAGAACCACTAGGAATTCAGCAACTACATCGAGCCCTAATGTTGCACCTTCAAACTCAAGATGAAGAGTCGGTGTCGGAGGAGGCCGATGATGAGGTTCATTACAAGTCTTGATGTCGGATTCCAACAAGCGGAGAGGATACTTGAAGATCAACAAGCCTCGATTAAGAACATAGAGCATCAAGTAGGCTTGATCTTTCGATTACTAGCGGCAGAGCAATTGGAAACTCCATCAAACGCTCGAATCCGAGGAGCATTTGAGCGCCATCACTTTGTGTTCGGGGTGAGAATTTTTCTGGTTTATCTACTATGTTTGATGATGATGCTTACATGCGGGACGATCTCTTGAACATGGAGATGGAACCGGAAAAGGAAGAGAAGCGAACATAATTCCTCCGAAAGACTATCAGCGGGAATGTCTGATTGATGATCTTTGAGTTGTTGTTAGAGGAATTGTTGGTAGATTTTCCACAAGTCCCTTCGATGATGGAAGATGAGCATGAGTTATCCAATAAAGAAGTCTTGGAGGAGCTTGAGTTTCTTCTAGCAAGAGAACCAAGCCGGGGATCAAGAAAACCATCAACACTCTGAAGAAATTGCCCAATCGTCGATCCTTCCAATTGTTGAAACTCTAGCTTTCAAATTGGAAGAGCCCTGAAACATTATGACTACGTGCAATTATACGAGGAGCGAGTTTTGCCCATCATCTTGGCGACTTGCTTGGTATGCGGGAAGAGTAAGTTGACGATTATCCCTCTAGCGGATATTTGAAGCCATTTGCTTGGAAGAAGGATGGATGGTCGTCGATCACGCCCATTTGCCTTTCACCATGAGTCCGGTAAGAAGACTCATCACATCAAAAGAAGTGCTTTTGGGAGGCACCCCAATTTTTATCTTTAATTTCTAATTTTTTTTTTACCTTTTGTTTTGGAAACATTTTATTAGTTTTAGTTTTCATATTTTCAGTTTTGATTTTATTTCTTTATTTTATTATTTTGATTCTCTGAGGAGGCATTGAATTTCTACAACATCAGCCTCGATGGATGATCAGGGCAGTCCCCTAGATCTTTTTATTTTTCTGCATTTATTTACTTTATTTTTCATACATGTCATGCACTTGGATTGTATTGCTTTTGTTCTCTTAGTTGAGCATTCCATGCGGGGTATCCATAACATTTTACACTGAGGACAGTGTGTTCTTTAAGTGTGGGGTGCTTATGGGTAAACCCTAATCTCTCATATGGATTTTTAATTGCTATGGCTAGGTGTTGTGTATTTTTAGGAGATGTTAGGACATTGTGTTTTTATGCACTTGAGTATGCTAATTTTGAGCTGATTGATGACTTGATTTATAGAATTGTAGTTACTTTTCTTTGTTGTTCATTGTCCTTGGAAAATAATTTATGGTGTTTTACACATCAACCTATACGGGTTAAACCGGTGTTATTTAATTATTTTCGAATTGTCGAATTTTAACTTAGAACGTTGATAATATCATATGCATGTGTTTCTTAAATAATGATTCAATTAATGATGTTGCGAACCAACCGCACCTAATACCACATCCCGAAAGTGAGATTTTGAGCCAGTTGAGCATTCATTATGCTTATGCTCTTTATATTTCTTGTTTGAGTGTGCATTGTACTTAACTTTGCTTCTAGAACTTGCTTTGTAATGCGTGTTGAAGTTACATGAATATTGTGAATACCATGAGATGATTTGGGGCGATTTAGGATTCCCGGCATTTGACCAAAAGCCTACCACCTTATGTTTCCATTAGTTAGCCAATTTTTGAGCCTTAACCTTTTCTTCATAATCTACACATATACACTTCAATTATACCATTCTTTACATTTATCTTTCCTTTACCCTTATGCTGGAATTTCTTTATGTGATATGTTCAACTTTATGTGGGATTAAAATGCTAGTTGCTATGTTGGTAAATTCACTAAATCTTTTTGATATTTTAAATGCTCCCCTTGATCCAATTTGTATTTGTTATTCTTTATGTTTATTCGAGTTGTATGCGGCGGTCGCTAATAAGCTGCTAGTTCATTTCTTTAAAAAAAAAGAAAAAAAAAAGAGAAAAAAAAAGAAGAAGAAGAAGAAAAAAAAATATAATAAACAAATCTCTTTAATTATTTATCTTTTTCTTGGATTTAAAGCAATTGCGAGCGTTATTCTATGAAGTAGGGATTTTAGTGAATGATTCTTTTCGTGATCTTAGGCATTTAATTCTTTGAGCATATAATATTGTTTATCGCACGAATTCCAGCATTTTCATACTTCTGCCCAAATCTCCGTACCTTTACCCTAGCCCCATTACAACCTTGGTAAAGGCCCTTTGATTTTGGTATTTACTTATTCACAGTAGCGAAGATATGATTTATAAGCAAGCTTACGGTGAGCGGGTCTTGTGCATTTGCTTTAAGGGATTTGTTATTTACCTAATATACACTTTAAGCGACTTGAGTGATCCCTGTGAGGCATTGGTTCATGATGTTGGTGTTGAGTTGTCATTTAAGTTACTCAGGCATTAATATTATTTCCATTCTTTGTTAATGATTTGTAATTTGATTTATGATTGAGTATCCTTTGAGATGTGTTGAATACTCTCTGTTGTGGACTAGGGGCATAAACTGAAATGAATTGCTAACTGTAGTTTTGTGGGTTGAGTTGTTAATTGCTTGAGGACAAGCAATAGCTTAAGTGTGGGGTAATTTGATGAGCATAGTTTTACACATATTTGCTTGCATATTATTGCGTATGTTCTTAACAACTATTGTGCTTTTATTCCCAGATCACCCGTGTTTTGTGTTCTTTTGCATTTCAGGAACATTTATAGGACCATCATCGGTGTTTAAGCAATTAAAGATCAATCTGTGCAGAAACGGATGAGAATTCATCAAGATCGGACAAGAGCCCGCGTTGCACACATTGAGCACGGCCTGAGTCAAGGCCGTGCTGACCATCACGGCCTAGACTCTGGCTGTGACCAACCATCAAAACTTGGTCTTCAAAACAATAGTTTGAGCACGGTTTCCGTAGCCACCACGTTCTCCAGCACGGCCCGTGGTGGCCAACACGGGGATAAACACGGCCGTGGTGAAACCCTACTTTGTGAGATCCACAGTTCCGGCCGCGGCTGAACTTGGCCGTCTTGACCTTCTGACCTTGAACACGGCCGTGCTGAGTTAAATATATAAGAAAAATGAATTTTTCTTAGAGAAAAGGGGAAGAAGTGACATAGAGCCCTGGCGGCGGGTTCGATTTTTGCACAGTATTGAGTGCAAGAGAGAGTTGCGGGGAATAAGAATCCCGGAATCGCAAGGTTCCGAGTGCAAAACAGTAGTGGAAGCAATTCAAGAGGCAGTCTGGGAGATTAATCAAAGTGTAGGTCCAGTTTGGGTACATTCATCCAATTCGAGAGAAAAGGGTGTACATGTTTTATTTTCATTATTCTTTCATTGTGATTGATTTCCTAGATTGTTTTAAACATGAACATGATTAGCTAGATTGATTTAATCCATTGGGATTTCTTTACTATGTTGGCTTGATATTATATTGTTGGATTGTTTGAGTTGGTTTTGTATTCTTCTTGTTTTCAGTATGAATAAGATTATGCATTATTCATGAGACATTGTGAATTGTGATGTTTAGATTGCTTTATGAGATTGAGAAATCCGTTTGGCAATTGGAATTTTGAATAACAAGAACTGGTTAATAATCGCTTAGAGATAAGGATAATCAATTAGCCGGATTAAGAATTAACAAAGCTTAATAGAGGCGGATTATAGCTTAATGCTAATGTAAGAATCAATCGTTAGGAAGAGATTCCAACTTTAGGTTATTAGGTTTAGGAATTCGGTTATCGAGAGAGAGAAACCGAATTCGGTTAAGAATTCGTCCACGGGTAACATAATTAGACTCACCGATCCTTTATCTTTTATTTGATTGCCAACTAGTTTAGATTCCCTTTGGGTTTGTTTTCTTGTCTTGATTATTTCACTTATCAATTACTCCTACATCTCCCTTAGGGCTTAGCTCGCAGTTAATAGTTAGTTTAGAATTTATTCATCATCCATTTTAAGTTAATATAACAAAGAACAAAGGAGTAACTCTGGGCTTTCACTTTCCCGAGGAATACGACCTTGATACTTGCCATTAGTGCTAGACTGCATCGATAGGTACACTGCCTTAGATTGTAGCTAACACGAGTAGCACACATCAAGTTTTTGGCGCCGTTGATGCTTATGTGCAGGACGATTTCTTGAACATGGAGATGGAACCAGAAAAGGAAGAGGCGAACATGATTCCTTTGAAAGACTATCAATAAGAACATACAGTTGATGATGCTGAGTTGCAGTTAGAGGAATTTTTAGTGGATTTTTCACAAGTCCCTTCGATGATGGAAAATGAGCACGAGTTATACAATGAGGAAGTCTTGGAGGAGCTCGAGTTTCTTCTAGCAAGTGAACTAAGCCAAGGACTAGAGAAAACCATCAACGTTCCTGAAGAAATTGCCCAACCGTCGATCCTTCCAATTGGTGAAACTCCAGCTTTCAAATTGGAAGAGCCCCTAGAGCATCATGACTATGTGCAATTGTACGAGGAGTGAGTATTGCCCATGATACTAGCAGCTTGCTTGATAGTCGGGAAGAGGAACTCGACGATTATCCCTTTAAGCGGATACTTGAAGCCATTTGCTTGGAAGAAGGATGGATGGTCGTCAATCCCCACCATTTGCTTTTCACCATGAGTCCAGCTAAGAAGACTCATCACATCAAAAAGAAGCGCTTTTAGGAGGCACCCCAAATTCTATTTTTCAATTTGAATACTTTATCCTTGCATTGTGAACTTAGTTGATTAGGTTTTATAGTTGGTTTTTGTTAAGTTTTATTTATGTTGAGTGTATGAGTTGAGGATTTATTGGTTTTGCAGGTAAGAAAGAGTCAGAAAGTGTTGAGAATCGCAACTTTTGCATTTTCTTGAGATCAGCACGGGCCTATTCAAGACCGTGTTCATTAACACGGCCCGTGTTCTAATTGAAGAAAATCAAACTTAGATGAACACGTTCACAGAAGCTAACACGGGAATTTATGCCCTCTAGTATCCTGACACGTCCGTTCAAGGCGTAAGTAACAGGCGTGTTCTCAGAAGTGGTAAGTCAACACGTTTTTATTCGCTTAACACGACCCGATATCCAGACCGTGTTCCTTAACACGGCCCCTGTTGGTGAACACGGGCGTGTTCCGTACACTGCCTATATATACCACTTCATTTCAAAATCTCCAAAATTTGTTTTCCCCTTAGTTTTAGCAATTCTCTCCTCTCTTACTTTCTCACTTCTTATTTCTCATTTCGAAGGCTTTGGATATTGCGTTTGTCAAGTAAGTACCCTCCAACTTCATTTTCCATTATTTTATTTTGATACTAGTTCGAATTTATGTTTTCTTTGTGTTTCAATTTTTTTTATTATTATTTATTTTTATTTTATCCCTTATTTTATTATTTGGTGCATGCATTTACATTCATGTTTGTGCTTAATTTTTTTTCTTTAATATAGTTTATATACTTAACTTGCTCATATTTTCCGTTTTTCTTTTCTAGCATTATTTATGATTGTGATTAATTCCTTATTTTTCTCTTGATTATTATTGCCGATTGGCTAAACAATAGGCTCTGTCATAGATAGTCGACTCTGTTTGTATACATTTTATATTAGCATGTTGGTTTGCCTTGTGATGGATTATGGCGAAGTAAACTCCATATGGATGAATTGCAAATTTAATTGGTTAGCATTGGTTGGCAGTGTTGTGGATTAAATTTTCTTTGCAGGACATTGAGCAGTTTAATTTTATTGAGTTAAATCCTTTGGTTTATCCATTTTATGCCGTTATCTTTGCCCGAGTGCAATTGATCCTTAGTACTAAAAGTTTCCTTTTCAGGTACCATGTCCACCGGGGCGAGGATCATGAGTTTACAAGAGGAGGCGGACCAATGGTTCTTGTTCCTCTCGATCGTCGGGCCTTTGCAGAGCTACTTGAGGCCAAATTAGACCTTGCAGCCATCGATTCCTACTTTTCCAAGGGCGGCCCACCTTTGAGCGGAGATATCAATTGATGAGGCATAAAGATTTGGGAAAGGGGGCGTGGGATAGGCCCGGCCGGCCAGCGGACTTGCGGTACGATCGCGATATCTTGAGGCGCCCCATTTCAACATTTCTTTGACATTGTTGAACCAACATATAGGGAGTTGTGGAGTTTGCCGGCACTTTCTTTCTGCAAAGCCGGATCGGGACTTCCAACAACCGGATGTGATCGATTTCGGACTAGCAAGGTAGACTTTCACGATGAATGTCGGCAGTTTGGGGTACACTTAGGCTTGTGGGTGAGGAGGATCTGTTGGAGAGGTTCTGATCATTGTATACACCGCTGGTGTGTGTCATGTCCGCAGATGTGGGCCAAGATTTCTGATGACACTGAGGGATACAATGCCAGCCAGTCCAAGGCGTCTAACTTGCCTAAGGGACAGCGGTACTTGCATGCATTGCTCGCTAGGACCATCACTGGCGGGGGAGATAAGCGGTGGTGTAGTTACCCGGTAGGACTGTTTATACTTTCTGACATGCACCGGCACGGTTTGTCGACATGGGGTACTTATTGGCCGGACATATCAGTGCCTTCTACAACAACTCAAAGAAGGTATTTTTCACATTTTGGGAGTTACATTACTCGGTGGCTAGGAGCTTAGGAGTTTTGGAGGAAGCGATACCACATTTGGCCGGTGGGGGTGATGGAGACGTTGGGACTTCCCCGGATGGTTAGTATGGGGATGGTGACTCGTAGGCGGGGTCCACTTGGACCGGAGTATAGGCCCGAGGAATGCTCTCTTGGCGGCCTTTCGGAGAGGCGACACCTTGAGCCCATGGTACAGGATGTCCCACCTTCTTCTAATATTCAGGAGTCTTCCTCTGGGCCGTCTACTTGACTCATACGGGTCTTCTTGACTATTTTAGGAGTCTCCCAAATTGAGTTTAGAGAGCTGCGGCTTAGAGTGCGAGAGGTTGGCGGAGGAGGCGATGTGACATTTCATTCGACAAGAGGCTTTTCAGCAGGGACCTTTTACAGTCGGTGAGTTTGAGCCGGATGATGGCTCGACTTGAGAGGCGAGGGCTATGCTTCAAGCCCTGATTGAGGCGGGGAGGTAGGTTAGAGGCCTCTATGGCCAATGACATGTTTGATGATATTTTGCTACAGACTTTGCACCTACCTATCCACGAGTCGGGTTCCGAGCGAGCCATTTTGACATCCCTCTAGCGGATGATCTAGGCCGGCCCTCCCTCTCCAATGAGCACCCTTCAACACGTGACTGACGAGCCTCCTATTGGCCGCTCCTGCTGATCCACTAGCTCCGCATGTGACACTACTTCCGATCCTCAAAGAGCGGCCACTCCTCCACCACGGACCGGCCGGTATACGATATACTGTGATGTACCTCTTTTCACTCCAGAGCCATAATCAGGGCAGTATTAGTTTCTTTTTCCTTTTTTATTTCATATATTTTGTACACTGAGGACAGTGTGTCCTTCAAGTGTGGGTTGGTGATATCAATATATACTTGCTTTCATGTTCTATTATTTTGTATATGAAATTCAGATCCTTTTCTAGTGTATATATCGCATTTCATTTATTCCATCGCAGTTATTTGTTTATTCTTTATGCAATTTTTTGTAAAATTTTGAAAATTTTTCACTTTGTATCGATGCTCTTACCATTGACTTGCTTTTGAAATCCTGTTTATGTCAATGTGATCGGGTAAAACCGATAGTGTTGAGTCTTGCAGAAGAATGTAAGATAATTAGTTTGAGTTCTGCACTAAGTAGCTTTGGTTTATCTAATTCTGTTTTGATGATTTTTGTTTGGAACCTACTCAAAAGCACACTTGTGAGAAATTTAGCCTAAATTGTAAGCATACACTTTATATGCTTGTATTTATTTCTTGTTGAGAGTGCCAATTACTGTCTTTACTTTTAGAACTTGCTCGGTAATGCTTATGAGGGCCACAAGGAAAGTTTAATTCTTTGGTATGATAGAGGCACTTAGGCTTTTCATTCTAGCCAAATAGCCTTCATTCGTTTATTGATTCTGTAGATAACCCCCTCTTTCACCATTTTCTATCATATTCCATTACCACTTAGTATTATTCTGCTTTGGGTTATGATTTTGCACATGAGTTGTTTTTATTAGGAATTTTTATCTTGGGAATAGCTTTGGAATCTTGTAGCAGCTTACTTCAATCCAAAAAGAAATTCACTCTATTATGTGAATGTTCTTCCCTTATGAAAAAAAAAGAAAAAAAAAGAAAAAAAAGAAAGAAGAAAAATATATAAAAAGAAGAATAAGAGGGAAAGGTGATGAAAAGAAAGAAAGTGAGCTAAACATTTTAACTTGATTCTTATTTCCCACCTTGGACTACTGTTCATTGTTTATCCCTTATAATTTTTGTGGCTTGTGTGCATGTCATGTATTTCATTGCAGAACACCATAGGTTCAACTCTGACTAAATTTACCTACCCCTACCTAATCCCCATTACAACCCGTATAAAGACCTCTTAACATGGTTGTTGACTCTCCATAAGTGGTAGGAGTAGGACTTAAGAGCAAGCATATAGTAAGGCAGTAGTTGATGCATTGAGCGATTAAACACTACCCCTTTAAACACTTTGAGTGATTAAGAGTGAATCTGCTGAGGAGTTGGTTCTAAAAAATTTTGCTGAGATAGTATTCTGTGAATCAATAGCATCTTGGTTGTGATACTTGAATTGATTGCTTCATTTCTTTCTGTTTGACTTACACTTGTTAAGGATATGTGCAGGAGCTCTCTAGTTTGTCTGTCAGTTTAAGTGTTGTTTCTTAGTAGTTTATTTTCCTTATTTTACTTTTGATTGCTTGAGGACAAGCGATGAGCTAAGTGTGGGGTTATTTGATGTGCGTAAAATACACACATCTAAATGGGATTTTTAAGATCGATTTTATGGATATTTGGATGTGAATTAGTACCAACACTCACCCTATGCGTATGTTTATGTGCATTATGTCCAAAAGAAGTCAAAGAATGAAAAATAAAAGAATTGAAGCATAATTGGACGTCAAAGCTGCCGAAATGAGCTAAGTACGAGCATGAAAAGAAGCCGTGTTGGTCTGGCCGTGTTACCAACACAGGAGCCAACACAGCCCTGTTGGACATCAAAAGAAGAAGTAGATCTTATGGAGCACGACCACAGAGAGTAACACGGCCAGGAACACCAGCCCGTGTCCTTAACACGGCCAGGGACATGGCCGTGTTGGAGGCGACATGGGGTATTAATTAAAAGAACGAAGAGAGGAAAAAAGAAGAGGAGGCGGCTAGGGTTAGAACGTCCCAAACCCTAATATTTCTCTCTCTAAGGGTTTTCTGAGCTGAAACCCAGAGAAAAGGAGACTTGGATCAAGGTTTTAATCGGATTCCCTTTAAAGATTGAAGATTGGGCGAGGTTCCTTGATTAGTTTTTCAAATCGAGCAAAAGAAACAAGGATCGATTCAAGATCGAGCAAGAGGAATTGGGGCTGTTTACTCTCATCCAAGGGAGTAATCGGGTTTTCTCTACCTTTCTACCCATTGTTGTAATTGAATTCTTGTGGATTTTGATAATGAACATGATTAGCTAGATTGATTTAATCCATTGGGATTTCTTTACTATGTTGGCTTGATATTATATTGTTGGATTGCTTGGGTTAATTTTGTATTCTTCTTGTTTTCAGTATTAATAAGATAATGCATTATTCATGAGACGTTGTGAATTGTGTGTTTAGATTGCTTTGTGTGATTGAGAAGTCCATTTGGCAATTAGAATTTTGAATAGCAAGAACTAGTTAATAATCGCTTAGAGATAAGGATAATTAACTAGCCGGATTAAGAATTAACAAAGCTTAATAGAGGCGGATTAAAGCTTAATGCTAATTTAAGAATCAATCGTTAGGAAGAGATTCCAACTTTAGGTTATTAGGTTTAGGAATTCGGTTATCTCGATAGAGACACCGAATTCGGTTAAGAATTCGTCCACAGGTAGCATAATTAGACTCACCGATCCTTTATCTTTTGTTTGATTGCCAACTAGTTTAGATTCCTTTTGGGTTTGTCTTCTTCTCTTGATTATTTCGTTTATCAATCACTCTTGCATCTTCCTTAGGACTTAGCTTGTAGCTATTAGTTAGTTTAGAAATTATTTATCGCTAATTTATCGCTAATTTTAGTTTAGAAATTAGTAACTCTGGGCTTTCACTTTTCCGAGGAATACGACCTTGATACTCGCCATTAGTGCTTGACTGCATAGATAGGTACACTGCCTTAGATTGTAGCTAACACGAGTAGCACCCATCAACATCTCTTTTAATATATTACAAGTCCAAGTTCAAGATGAGCCAGTTCTATAAGCCATACTTGGGCTTTAGTTTAAGCTTATTATTTGGGCCTATTTAGCTTACACTTAAATAAGGCCCATGCATATGATTTGTTTTTAGATTAGGGTTTTGTTTAGTTGCTATGGGCGGCTACTTATGTGTTTTAGCTTAATTAGGAATTATCTTTAGCTATATTTTAATTAGAAAGATTATCTCTATCCTTTTGAGATATGTTTCCTAAGCAAGCCAGGATTAGGGTTTTTCTAGGCTTATAAATCCTAAAACAAATTTCTTTATAGATTTCAACTTATCAATAATTTTTAAAGTAATTTGCCTTCCAAAATTGTTGCTTTAAACCTTGTATTCTTGAGTGAATGTAATCAAACTTATCAAAGGAATTGATCATTCCTTTATGGCATCCATAGATTGGGGTTTAAAGGCCTTAGTTTCCTTTAGGTTCTAATCTAAAGATCATCTCTTTTGATATGTTCTTAGCTTTCCTTGGGTGGGTATATTTAATTGCTAAAGGGTTTTCTAGCTTATATATCACGGGTTTATATAACCAAAGGGCTCATGGTTTCAATCCTTAGAGGTTTCTTATCACTATGATTCCTTATGTCAATTCTTGTGTCATCATAAGTCATCATGCTTAGAGGAATAAGGAATGATGGAGATTCTAATGGTGCGAATCTTGAATTGAAATATTGAGCAATGCCTCGATTCTCCTTATGCCCTCTTTCGTCTAGAAGATTCGTCTGTGATCATTTAGAGAATGATTGATATCTTTAATATTACACATTTTTACATGCTTGATTTTGAGTTATTTTTAAGGCGAATTATGTGTTTTTGTATTAGAATCACCCTATATTTGTTTCCTTTGTGTCTCAGGTGCTTTTCTAGGTACAACATCAAAGTGAGAGAGAAATTGGACCAAAATCAGGAAGAAACGGATGAATGGGGCACGTCAGACTGTTTAACACGCCCATGATGATGAGCATGGTCAGGGTCAAAGGGCATGTTGAAATGCCTTACCTGGGGTGAGAAGAAGCGATCTGCCACACGGTTTCCGAGAGTGACACAGCCTAGGAGTATGCTTGTGTTGAGCAGCATGACCCAAATCCAAGTTATGTTGAAGAAGACCAGATGAGCAGTTTTATGCTCAACATGGCATGGATCCAGGCCATGCTGGTCAGCACGACCTAGAACACTAGCATGTTGAATCTTAAAACCTAATTTAAAACAAAATAGAAAGGAAAGAGAAAAGGCGGCACAGAGCTAGTGAAAGGGAGAGAACTTTAAAGTATTCAAGACAGACCCTTAGTGCTAACTTCCGGACGATCAAGAAGAGGAAAATGGAGATGAATTCCACTTCAATATCATCAAGATAGCTACTTTTCAAGATTGGATCGAAGATTCAAATGAAAGAAGAAAGAGATCTGAGCTATAAAGTTTCGATATAGAATTATTCAAGAGAGGATAGCATCTCACCATTTGAGCAAAGGCTGTTCATGTTCTTTTCGTTTCTTGTCTACTTTGTATTCAATTCTTGTTTTAGTTTATTCATGAACATGTGTAACTAATTCTAGCAAACCCATTTAGGGCGATCTTTAGCCATGCTAGGTTTGCTTTGTGCTTAAATGATTGGATTATTGATATAAGATTGTAGTTTTCATTCAAGTATAATAAAATTTATTGTTTCTTCTTCATTGTTGGATCAATTTCAGAACTTCTTTGTAATTGAGAAATTCAATTGAGTTTGGACAACTACTTGTGTGATTAGGTGATTTGCATCCTAGAGATATGTAATAGCTTACTAGAATAAGAACTAGACACTCTTATTAGCGGTAATTTAGAGATTAATGTTATTCTAAAATCGATTGTTAGGAAGAGATTCCAGCTTTAGATCTTTAGGGTTAAGAATTGGTTAACTCGAGAGAGAAGCAAACTCATTCAAGAAATTATCCACAGATCGCAATTCTTAATCAATCAATTCATAATTTGTTATTTATAAGCCGGTTAGATAAAATGATCCCCAATTTGGTTAACTCATCTTATTGTCTTTCTTCAACTCTCATTCTCTTTGTTAAAATTTAGCTTTCAATTGCATGCTCAATCATCTTCAGTTAATAAGTTTCACCACCTTTTGATCGGTTAGATAATAGTAATAGCATAGTAGCAGTAATTCCTCAATTCCCGTGGGATATGATAGTGATACTTGTCACAACTAGATTACATTTGATAGGTGCACTTGCCTATAGATTGCTAGCCGTGTTTAGCACGCATCAAGTTTTTGGCACCATTACTGGGGACTTTGTTTTGAGAAATATTGTGAACTGTGTGTTCTTGTTAATTTAGCCATTTATTCTTTATTCTTTATTTGTTTTTTTTTTGTTCAATTCTATTTTTTTAATCATTTGTGTTATTGGTTATCTGTTGTTTCAGGTAGTGTATGACCAGGAGGTCCAATCCTGATTTAGTAGATCCTCTATAAGAACCAGAACAATCCCTCAGGCAATTAAGGAAGCGATTGAACATAGAGGAGGAAGAGATTGAGGTTAAGAGAGCACACGAGAGTGAATCGAGAAACATTACAATAGAAATGGCAGACACCAACACAACAATGACAATAACCGAACAATGCATGATTTTGCGAAACCATCGCTGGAGGGACACGAACATGCATTACGAGACCGGCTGTTGCCGCCAACAATTTTGAAATAAAGCCTAATGTGATTTAGATGGTGCAGCAAACGATTCAGTTCGGAGGCTTGTCGGATGAGGATCCTAAAGCACATATAGCAAGTTTCTTAGAGATTTGTGATACCTTTAAGATTAATAGGACAACAGAGGATGCAATTTGTCTCCGCTTGTTCCCATTTTCTTTGAGGAACAGAGCAAAACGATGGCTAGAGTCACTACCGCCTAACACTATCAATACTTCGGATTCTTTGGCAGAGAAATTTTTGTTTAAGTACTTTCCTCCCTCTAAAACTACTAAACTTAGAAATGATATATCTTCTTTTCTGCAGTTTAACAATGAGTCGATGTAAGACACTTGGGAGAGGTACAAGGACCTACTGCGATGCTGCCCACATTATGGATTAATAATCTGGTTACAGATGCAAACTTTTTATAATGGTTTGAATTTGGATACTAAGCAGATGGTAGATGTAGCTGCAGGTGCTTCTTTGAGAAACAAGACACCAAAGCAAGCCCAAAGCTTCCTAGAGGAAATGGTCACAAACAATTACCAGTGGCACACTCCTAGGAGCAGGATGGGACTTCAGGGGAGTGTACACTAGTTGGATGCCAGTGCAGTCTTAGCGGCTCAACTGGAGTTATTATCCAAGAAGATTGATCAGCTCCAGTTACCTGTCCCATCAGCTCAAGCAGGCTGTGAGTTTTGTGGTGGCCCGCATTATAGTAGCACCTATTTGTTGGGAGGTATGTTTACTTCTTCCTCTACATCTAACCATTAACAGGTGGACTATATCGGGTGTCAGCCTAGGCAGCAAAACGACCCATACAACAACATCTATAATCAGGGATGGAGAAATTATTCGAACTTCGAATGGAGGAATAATAACAACTAGGGGCCACTAGGGTTTCAGCAACTACATCAGCAGCCGCAATAATCTATTCTCCCACCTCAATCTCCTCGAACTCAAGAGGAAAAACCTAATTTAGAGGAGCTGATGATGAAGTTTGTGTCCACTTTACAAACCAGATTCCAGCAGATGGACATAGCTTTTAGAAATCAATAGGCCTCCATTAAGAACTTGGAGATTCAAATAGACCAGATTTCTAAGATGTTAGCTGAGAGGCAGCCAGGGACTCTACCTAGAAATATAGAGTCCAACCCGAGAGTAGCATGTGAACACAATCACGTTGCAATCAGGTAAGTATATTGATAAGCTATTTGTGTAGCTAAAATCTAATGCAGTGGACCTATCGATGCATACTAGCACAAATGGTGAGTATCAAGGTCGTATTCTCGGGAAAGGGTGATCCTAGAACTACTGCAGCGTCTTATGTTATCTAACCTTAACAAAATTGGTGAAGTTATTATGCTATGATTAAATATGAACAAATGATTAACTAAGTGTCAAATAATCTGAAAGGATTTAGGAAAACAATCGAAGGAAAAAGCAAACCCTAAGGGACCTAAGCTAGTTGGATTTTAGTGAAGATAGAGATTATATTGATTACCAATTGCAATTACCCGTGGATGAATTCTTAACTCAATTCGGTCTCCCTCTCGAGATAACTGAATTCCTAAACCTAATAACCTAAAGTTGGAATCTCTTCTTAACGATCGATTATTCAATTAGCATTAAGCTTTAACCCTTCTCTATTAAGCTTTGTTAATTCTTAATCCGGCTATTCAATTACCCTTATCTCTAAGTGATCATTAACCAGTTCTTGCTATTCAAATTTCCAATTACTAAATGAATTTCTCAATTACATAAAGCAATCTAAATACCACAACTTACAACGTCTCATGAATAAAGTGATTTTTCATTAATAATGAAAGTAAGAAGAGACAAGCATTGATAATCAAAATCTCATAAGGATTAAAATCAATCCAACAATATAGGAACCCTAATGGGTTTGACAAATTTAGTTACTCATACTAATAAGCAACACAAAGTAAAGAATAGATTAAGAAAAGTAAATTGAAGGCATGTACACCCTTCTTCTTCAAGTTGGATTAAAAACCATAAATTCCTAATTCAGAATGATAAACTCTAATTTGCCTCTTGAATGCTCCCAAATCTTATCTTGATCTTCAATTTGATGTTAAAACAATTGTCATCCTTCCTTCAATAGATGAAATGATCTTCTAAGGTCGAGTATTGAAGTCTAGAAGAAGATGGTTTAACAAATATATGTGTGAAATCAAGTCAAAAAATCAAACCATTGTTCAGCAAATCATTTTTGTCTATATAATAAATCTTTTAGCACGGCCGTGGTCAAGCCCATGCTGGACCTCCGCGTTTCACACCTCGTGACTTCTTCCTGGCCATGCCCTAGCCGGTGCTGAGACACCACGGGCCGTGGTGGCTTTTGAAACTGTGCCAAAATGGCACTCTTGAAGGGCAACTATTTGATGGTTCAGCACGGCCGGAGTCCAGCCCGTGCTTAAATTTGGAATGGTAGTAATTGCACATATTTCACATATTTGATGGATTCTGGTCCGTAATTGATGGATTCTGGTCCGTAATTGCACATATTTCCCTCGATTACTGATAATGTCCCTCGATAATGACTTGAAACGTGAAAGGAACCAAAACACAAATGATTCTGGCATAAAACAAGATAACTATGCGCAAAAATCTAAAAAATTGGGCATATAGATATTTATAAAATGATGCACATCAAATCACCCCACACTCAATACACGCACAAACAATAATCACCCCTCAAAATCCATGCTAAAGTTCACAACTCAACCTTATTCAACAGAGAAAGAATGAAACTCAAGTAACTAATAAGTTATACACCTTTAAGGAAAAACTATAATAATAACATCTCGAAGCACAACTTATATAACAATTCAACATTAAAGACTATGAACCATTGCCTCATAAGAATCTCTCAAATCACTCACAGTGTTTAAAGGTAAAAAAGAAAATTCCCTCAATGCAGCTGCACACAACTTGTTTACTATAAGCCTGCTCATCAATTTGATCTTTGCTATCGTGAATAATTGAATACCAAAATCAAAGGGTCTTTTCAAGGGTTGAAATGTGACTGAGGTAAAGGTAAGAATATTTGGATAGAAGTATAAAGTATACTGAAAAATCATGCATTTATTTGATATGAATGCTTCAGGAACTGAGTGCCAAAACAACAAAAATACTCACTAAGCCTTATTTGAAGTAAATGATGCTCACAGGAATTAAATTCAGAAGAGCTAAGACCTAAGAAGTAACTCAGAAAAAAAATTTCTTTGTTTTTTTTTAATATATGCTATGTATATATATTACAGCAGCTTATATAGGGGTTGCATGATTAGTGACATAAACAATAAGAATAGTTATCCAATTTGGATTGAAAGGAGCATCAAAGAATGACTAAAAAGACTAAGTGAATTTAGAATGTTAGGCACTATGATTCCATAAATGAAGAAACATAACACATAATTACACAGTATACAGGGTGAAAGGAAAGATAAATGTATAGAATGGTGTATGTGTAGTGATTAGGTGTAAATTATGAAGAAAAGGTTAAGGCTCAAGCTGGCTGATTAATGGAAAAAGAGGGTAGGCTTTTGGCCAGATGTGGTGAAGTCCTAAGTTGCCCAAATCATCTAATGGTATTTAAAAATTCATGTAACATCAACAAGCATTACAAAGCAAGTTCTAGAAATGAAAGTAAGTACAACGCACACTCAAACAAGAAAAATCATGAGCATAATGTGCAATGGATGCTCAATTTTTGGTTCAAAAACTCACATTTGAAATGGCTAAAATTTGCAATTGGTTCCCAGACTTATCAATTGACTCATCACATAAATTGTATACAAGATTGGCATAATCAAAGTTCACAATCAAAGGTTATAAATTTGCAAGGAACTCAATTAACATCGGTTTAACCCGGCCAAATTGACATATTGAATATCGTGAAATTGCTTTCAAGAACAAAAGATAGAGAGGGACAATTAATTACTAGTGTGTGAATTAAGTCATTAATTACGAAAGAATAAAGTAAACTTAAATATCATGAAAAACCTAGGTCCTAACATCCTACGAATAGTCTATTATCATTGCCTTAAACAATTAAGGGATATAGCCACAGATACCTACCTCACACTTGAGTATAACACTGTCCACAATGTTTGAAAAATTAAAACTGGGTATAGCACATAACTAGCACATCATAGAAATGAAGATCATATTAAATGTTCATATCAAGACGGTAAAAAGAAACGAAAATAAAGTAAAATAAAAATAAAGAAGCAAAATAAAAAGAAAAAGGAAAAGAAAAATAACACTCACTGCTGGTAGTCTGCCGAAGTCACATCCTCACTGGCCGGATCTGCTGGAGGGTGGGGAGTAGGGGAAGGCGTTGAAGGAAGGGACGGTGGTGGTGGCACACGGTCCGTGAAGCATCCTACTAGATCGAATTCCATATCATCGATCAACCGTTGATTTTATGCTCCTGTCTCCGCCATCTTTTGAATCTGCTCCGCCATTAGGTCTGTCTGGGTGGCCTACCTCTCCAGCCCATGCATAAGCTGCTGGAGCATATCATTTAAACCCTGAAACTGTGCCCTAGTCTCCTCTTAAAACTGCGCAAACTCCTTCCTCTGCTACACAAACTCAGTATAGTCTTGCTGCTGTAAATCGTAGACTCGATCTAGTCGATCAGCCAAAGCACTAATTTGAGCACTAGATGTCCCTGCAGAATAAGTAGAGGAGGATCCAGATGTAGGCATAAACACTCTGGTTGGGTTAGGCTCCTCTAGCTACTGCCTCTCTAACCTCCCTTATTATTGCACTAACGAGCCTGTACTCTATGCCATATGGTTGTCGTATAGTCGTGATCATCTGCATGTTGATCATTTGTCTGATCCCTAGTGGTGTCATATCACTAATCTGTGAAAGCTCTGATAGACAATCGTTTAATACATCTAGTCTCTTGGCTAACCTAGTTACATACGGGCCAAAACAACAGTGTATCTTTTTCTGGGCGTCTACTATAAATGAATAGACTTGACGAGCCAATAGATATCCCAAGTCAAGCTTCTTACAATGTTGGATAGCCTAGAGGATGAATACATCGGTCTATATGACTGCTCCGAAACTATCTCCCCTGCTTGTAATCGTGTAAGCTAATAAAGTATGGAGATAGCGGAGATGATCTGGAAGGCTAGACGCCTTAGACCTGCTGGGGTAGTATGATTCCGGCCTGATTACCAATGAATCCCACATGGTGTCATACGAGATTGGGTTGATATAGATGTAACCCTGATACTTCTCGCTCGAGGTCTCCTGCTCAGTCCATAATCCCAAATGCATGCCGAATTATGGAATTGACATTGACAAGTCCCTTCCCCCAAGTTTGAAATAAACTGCATCAAGCTGATGCCAGTTTATGATCTATTGCTACAGAAAGAAGGTGCTGAGGAATTCAATTGTAAGCTTGCAGTAGGTTGGCTCAATGATGTCGAAGAATCGTGCATGTGGCAGAGTTTCGAACAGGCATGCACATCTTGAGCCAATCCCACTCTTTCCAGGGACACAAAGTCGATGCAACATCCAGCCATCACTTGCTTCATCTCATGACTTGGAAGCGGCTCTTGCTATCTGCATTCTAAAATGTCTATAAGGGATGACGACCAGGTGCCGGTCGATTTGCAGCTGGTGCTCTTCGTACTTGGACTAGTTGCTATTGTGGTGGAGGTCCTGGTCATGGTGCTGGTGCTGGTGCTGATGAAGGTGAAGTGGACGAAGATGTTCCTTCACCACGAGGGCGCTTGCTGGTAGCAACACATTGCGGTTGTTTTTGACGTGATTGATCGCGATCCCTCATATTGCCTAATGCAATGAATCATTAGTATTCGAACAAGAAATCAAGTTAACATAAATTATACCGAAAATTAAACAGCATAACGGCTATAATTTGACTAACATAAAACTTTAGACTGAACACTAAGACTAAAGCCTCAATCTCCTATAGAAAACTAATTCACAATTACATTCAAGCCTATTTCATCGCGCACCAAATAAAGAAAATTTATGCTATCAATTGTTCATAATAAAATGCCATAAATAAACTTTATTGTTGCCAAACCCCACACTTATCATTTCATTATTCGAAATCACATAAACAGAGCAACTAGTTTTAACTAAATCTAATCGAAGTCAAATTTAAGCAGTGTAACAAAGCAAACTAGTAAAGCATATCAAATTGTCCTAAATAATAGAAAGAATGCATAAAAGAAAAATCAAATTTAATCAAATAAAAGTAAAAGGTGAAGAGACTTACTTGAAGTTGCAGCCCGTGATGCCCATGGAAACCGTGGTGGATAGGTGAAGTCTGAGCTTTCCTTCCCATCTCGAGTCGGCAAACTCCCTACCTACATTTACCACATATACGCACACATTTAGGCTATAACTTAAGTAAAATAAATCAAACGGAGAAGTCTGTCTTCACCAATTACCAAAAGAAACCGACTTAAGTTACTCAAACCCTAGATTCATACAACTATGTTTAGTATATAAAGTAAGTGTTCTAACTATCATCAAGCATGCAAATGACTGATAAAATAAAAATGTTAATAAAAACTTAAAATTAATGTTTTGGGGTGCCTCTCAAAAAGCGCTTCTTTTTGGTCGAGTCGCTTAACTGGACTCTACAACAGCATTCCTGCCCTGTGGGCAAATTGAGAAAATGGGCTCATTGTAAGCTGGGGCTTGAGGCATATAACCGCAAGGAGGCGATGTGTACAGCAGATTACCAAGGAGGTACTCTCCATACCGAGTTGGGATGCCCAGTCTTCCACTCCAAATACTATCTAGATGACCTGTCACAATCAAACCTGGAACTACTCTTCTCGGGTGTATCATAGCACGATGTTTTAAATTGATACAAGTTGTTTTCTTCAAATGAATAACACACATCAACAGGCAAATAAGCATGTAGAGCATCATCAATTAGTATATTCTGTGGTGGCTTATCACATGCAAGACCAATCCTATCAACAGCGCAAATGGCATGAACATGGTTAGCGGGAGAACTATCAAATGGGAGCAAACTGAAAGTAACACAGTCATCCCCTACATTAAGCTCTAGTTTTCCCTCAAATACGTCTATTTTAGCTCTAGCCGTGTGATAAGCATCATACTACACATGTTTTCATGCCCGATTGTTCACATTTTTATGCATGATTATCCCGTTTTATGCTAGAATCACCTGTCTTTTGTTTCATGCCCGATTGTTCACACCGTCTAGATCGAGTCTGCGATCTACAGCAGCAGCAGTACACTGAGTTTGTGCGGTTTCAAGAAGAAACGAAGGCACAGTTGGGTAGTTTGAACAGTACACTTCAACAGTTCCTGAGTGGTTTAGAAAGACAGGCCACCCGAATGACTTCATAGTAGTGCGATTCAAAAGATGCAAGAGGTCGGAGCACAAAATCAACGGCTCATTGATGATATGGAGTTCGATTTGGCGACTTGCTTCACAGACCCTGATCCACCACCGCAACCTCCCTCAGCAAATTTCCCTGCCCCCCAACTTCCAGCAGATCCAACAAGTGAGGATACACCGTCAGCAGACTCCTAGCGGAAAGAAAAAAATTTGTGATATTTTCCTCCATCCTTTTTCTTTATTTTATTTTATTTTATTTTATTTTATTTTTTTATTTATTTTCTTTCAATTTGTTATCTCCTTTTACTTTCTTGCTTGTAGCTTGTTTACTTTTATGTTATTTCCTTGCACTTGTTTGTTTATGTTAAGTAGAACACTATGCCTTTTTAATTTGTAAAAAAAAAAAAAAAAATCAGCATGATCTTCCATAACCATAATGTGTGAATCATATGCTTCCCGCCTAATCTCTAACACTGTGGACAGTGTTATACTAAAATGTGGGGTAGGGACCTACCGATGTTGTGCCTATCTTGACTTTTGTTTTAATTAAGTAGTTGATGACTTTTTTCTCCTTTGAATGGATTCCCTTATAGCTTTTATCGAACCTTGTTCGGAAGAAGGCAATGAATAAATCTCTCAACTACAATCCAACCAGGTAAAACTGGTATTTTTCCTTAATTCTTCTATATTACTTTATCGTAGATATAGAACACTGTTAATATTGCTGCTTATTATTGTGATTGACTGTTTAAACTTTGGGTTGAGAATTCATGCAATTTTAAATCACTCAAATGGTGAGATTTTGAGCCAATTGGTGCATCACTATTATGCTCCCTTTTCTTTCATTAGTGAGCATTTTACGGAATCTCATTTCTAGAACTTGCTTTCACGATATCTGTTGAAATTACATGAATTGTCAATAATCGTGAGATGATTTGGGCACTTAGGATTTACACAATTTGGCCAAAAAGCCTAACCCTATTTTTCCCTTAGTGAACCAATTTTGAGCCTTAGCCATTCCTTTCGTGACAATAATAACAGTGACACTCATCTTATCACTTCTATTCATTTGACCATTCTTTCTACCATTGTTGCTGGAAATTATATAAGTTATGCTGCATTTTACTTTGGATCAATCTGCATTCATATATTTCACTAAGTTGCTAGATTTTTCATAGATGCTCCCTTCAATTATTGTATGTGTCAATAACCAACAACTCCTACATAAGCTGTTGTAATATATATACATAGTATATATATTTATATATAAAAAAAACAAAAAAAAAGTAGAAAGTATTAATTTAGTTCATTTCGAGCATTATCTTATTTTTAGAGCAACTTAGTGTTCATTTTGGTACAGCACTTGATCCTTCATTACTTTCTTGCATTACTTGCTTAACTTCCAGCAACTTATAGCCTACTTTCCATATTTATACGTACCTTACCTTAACCCCATTACAACCTGGCTCAAGACCCTTTGATCATGATTATTGATTATTTCGTAGTAGTGGAGATTGAATCCATAAGCAAGCCTATGGTAAGCACTTTTTCTGTATTTTTGCGTTGAGAGCTTGGCGATCTTCTTTCACCTATATACACTTGTGTGTTTTGAGTGATATCTTGTGAGGCATGATTCTCAATTTCTTAATTTAGATGGTTTATCATTTTAACTTTAGCAACTTTATTAAGTTTGCTCTTTCTCTTAAGGATTTAGTGATTTGGGGATTTTGGGAAAAATCATTACGGAGTTTTGAAATTTATTTTGAGCTAACCTCCTGCAATGCAGTTGATTGAGTTATTTGATATCTTTTGAGGAGTGAGTTGTAAATTGCTTGAGGACAAGCAAAAGTTTAAGCATGGGGTAATTTGATAAGCATCATACTACACATGTTTTCATGCCCGATTGTTCACATTTTTATGCATGATTATCCCGTTTTATGCTAGAATCACCTGTCTTTTGTTTCCCTTTTTGTTTCAGGTCATTTTCGAAGGACACCATCAGTAATCGAGGGAAATACGTGTGATTACGGAGCAAAATCCATCAAATTGGGCGAGAATAAGCACCCCGAGGGTTGAGCACGGCTTAGACTCCGGCCGTGCTGAATTATCAAGAGGCTATCCCCAATTGTGCCATTTCAGCACGACTTCCGTAGCCACCACGGCCTCAAATACGGCGCTCTTTGGATCAGCCGCTTGGGCATGGCCTGTGGTGGCTCAAGACAACAGACTCAGTTGACACCTGGACTCGGTCTTGAATCATCACGAATCAACTATATAGGCGATTTTGAATTCTAATTGAAGAGGACGATTTTTGGACTCAATTCCAAGACACCCACTTAATCAAATATTTCCTATACCTCAATTGTAGACCTGGAGAGATCAATTTTCATCAATTGAAGGGGGGATTCCACTTATTCCAACATCGAATTGAAGATCAAGACAAACTTTGGGAGCATTCAAGAGGCAACTAGGGTTTGAGATTTTGAATTTGCAAATTTAGGGTTTCTCATTCAGCTTGAAAGAGAAGGGTGTACATACCTTTAATTTGTTTTTCCTTATTTTGTTCTTTAATTACTTTGACTATGAACATAAGCAGCTAGATCTTTTGAATCCATTAGGGTTCACCTTTGTTGATGGATTATGCTTAATTGTTAGTTTTTTATAATTATCATTCTTGCAATCTTCTTGCTATTCAGTAATAAAAGTTTGATGCAGTTAATTTGAGACGTTGGATTAATTGTTTATTAGGTTGTTTCTTGACATTGAGAAATGCTTGTTACAACTGGATTTTGAATAGTAAGGACTCGTAGTTAACACTTAGAGATGAGGTTAATTTACTCGCCGGATTAAGAACTAACAACTCTTAATAGTCTTAAATCATACTTAATGCTAATTTGTAGTAATCTGATAGGAAGAGATTCCATTAGGTTAGTGCAGGTTTAGGAATCCGGTAAGCTCGAGAGAGGAACCAGGATTCAATTCAGGATTTAGGCACGGGTAAGCAAGATCGGCAATCCATAAAATTCATCTTTAGAATTCCATCACTTAGGCTCCCTTTTGGATTTATTTCTCTCTTTACAATTGTCTTTTAATTGTCCATTATTGTCCTTCATTTACTTAATTGCACTCATAACCATTAGCTGGTATGTTAGAACTTTCACACCCTATTTCAGACTAGATAACATAGCAAGCAGTAGTAACTCTAGGTTCACCCGATCTCCAGGGATACGACCTTGATACTCACTAGTGCTAGGCTGCATCGGTAGGTTCACTGCCTTAGGTGTAGGTTGCATAAAGAGCCCATCACCGTGGCAAGGAAAGGTCTCCCTAAAATCAAAGGCACACCATGCTCATTATCCATATCCATAACCACAGAGTCCACAAGAAAATGAATTTATCTACCTTGACTAGCACATTCTCTATAATCCCCCTAGGAAGCTTAACAGAATGATCAGCTAATTGAATGCACATCCTAGTGGGTTTTGCCTCCCCTAAACCTAGTTTATTAAACATACTTGTGGACATGACATTTATGCTAGCACCTAAATGAGCTAATGCATCATCAACACACAAGCTTGCTTTTACTGCTTGCTTGCTTGCTTTTGCTGCTAAGTATGTCCTTTAAGAACTTGGCATACTCTTCCAGCTTACTTTTGCTGCTAAGTATGTCCTTTAAGAACTTGGCATACTTCGTCATCTGCTTTAATACATCGATAAAAGGCAAGTAAATATGCAGTTGTTTAAAAATATCCAAAAGCTTACTGAATTGCGCTTGCGCTTCTCCTTACTTCAGTCTAGCAGGATAAGGAATCTTGGGTTAATGCTCCTTGACTGGGATTGGTTTCACCTTTTGCCTCTCAGGTTCCTTAACCTTATTGATCGCCTCAACCTGCACATCAATAGTGGAATCGTCAAAAACAGGCTTAGAAGGAGCTGAAACTAACTTAGCCAAATGCAAAGTGACGGCATTCGCGTGCTCCCTCGGGTTAAACTTAGTGGTGCTGGGGAGCACTCCTTATTGCCTTTCAGAAAACATCTTAGAAATCTGCCCAATCTGATTTTCCAAGTTCTGAATGGACGCTTGCTTATTTCTAAGAGCATTATCGATCTGTTGGAACCTCGTCTCAGTCAACGTGACAAACTTTACCATCAGCTCCTCTAAGTTAGATTTCTTCTCGGCTGGTGGAGAAAGCTCTAATGGTATTGCCTGCTGCTGCTGCTGTGGTGGCTGCTGATGCAGTCTCTGAAAGCCTGGTGGACCCTGGGCATTATTATTGCGCCAACTAAAATTAGGGTGATTTCTCCACCCAGGATTGTATGTGCTGCTATAATGGTTATTCTGCTGTCCGGGTGTATTCCGCATGTAATTAACCTATTCATGGTCCGCAGAAACAATAGATGAAATAGAGGAGCTAGCAAACATACCTCCCGCATTACAGTTTGCACCGTAGTGCAGGCCACCGCAAAACTCGCAGCTTATTTGGGCTGCTTGAACCGGCATCTAAAGCTGGTCTAATTTCTTGGTCAGAAGCTCCACTTGAGCTGCCAAGGCTGCTGTAGAGTCTAACTGGTTGACCATTCCCTGTTTGACTGGCCGACTCCTAGAGGATTGCCATTGGTAGTTGTTGATGGCCATCTCCTCTATCAGATTTTGCGCTTGCTCCAGCATCTTACTGTTCAAGGCTCCACCTGCTGTAGCATCTACCATTTGCCTAGTAGCAAGGTTCAAACCGCTGTAAAAGGCCTAAACCTGCATCCATATTGGTAGACCGTGGTGTGGATAGCATCTTCACAAGTCCTTGTATCTCTCCCAGGCATCGTACATGCTCTCGTCGTCCATCTGCACAAAAGAAGAAATGTCATTTCTCAACTTAGTAGTCTTAGCTAGAGGAAAGTACTTGTAAAGAAACTTTTCAGCCAAAGATTTCCAAGTAGTGATAGTGTTCGGTGGAAGGGAGTGCAACCATCTCTTTGCTCTATCCCTTAAAGAAAATGGAAATAGTTTCAGTCGGATGGCATCATCGGTACTTCCATTTATCTTGACCGTGTCACATATCTCTAAAAAGTTGGCTATATCGGCATTAGGATCCTCGCTAGGCAGCCCTACAAACTGTATACTTTGTTGTACCATCTGGGTCACATTTGGCTTTATTTCGAAGTTGTTAGCTGCCACCGCCGATCCGAGTATACTCGTTTATATCTTAGCAAACTCGAACATCGTTCTGTTGGTGTCCGCCGCAGCATTTCTGTTGTGATTCTCCATCCCTTCTAGTCTATCAACAGCTATCGCAACCTCAATCTCCTCCTCTACCGATTGCAGATGCTTCCTTAAAAGTCTGAGGGATCGCTCCAGATCAGATAGAGGCTCTACAAGGTCAGAGCTGGAGCTCCTGGACAAACTACCTAAGAATGGAAGGTACCAACCATAGAATAGAAGTACTTAAAATAATAAAAGAATAAAATAAAGTAAAATAAAGATAGAAAAATACATATGGCTAAATTAAGAAAAAACACAAATTCACTATAGTTGACACAAAAAGTTCCCCGGCAACGGCGCCAAAAACTTGATAAGCTATTTGTGTAGCTAAAATCTAAGGCAGTGAACCTATTAATGCAGACTAGCATAAATGGTGAGTATCAAGGTCGTATTCAAGGGAAAGGGTGATCCTAGAACTACTACAACGTCTTATGTTATCTAACCTTAACAAAATTGGTGAAGTTATTATACTATTGATTAAATATGAACAGACGATTAACTAAGTGTCAAATAATCTGAAAGGATTTAGGAAAACAATCGAAGGAAAAAGCAAACCTTAGTGGACCTAAACTAGTTGGATTTTAGTGAAGATAGAGATTATATTGATCATTAATTGTAATTACCTGTGAACGAATTCTTATCTGAATTTAGTCTCTCTCTTGAGATAACCGAATTCCTAAATCTAATAACCTAAAGTTGGAATCTCTTCTTAACGATTGATTATTCGATTAGCATTAAGCTTTAACCCGCCTCTATTAAGCTTTGTTAATTCTTAATTCAGCTAGTCAATTACCCTTATCTCTAAGTGATCTTTAACGAGTTCTTGCTATTCAAATTTCCAATTACTAAATGAATTTCTCAATTACATAAAGCAATCTAAATACCACAACTCATAACGTCTCATGAATAAAGTGATTTCTCATTTATAATGAAAGCAAGAAAAGATAAGCATTGATAATCAAAATCTCATAAGCATTAAAATCAATCCAACAACATAGGAACCCCAATGAGTTTGACAAATTTAGTTACTCATACTAATAAGTAACATAAAGTAAAGAATAGATTAAGAAAAGTAAATTGAAGGCATGTACACCCTTCTTCTTCAAGTTGGATGAAAAACTCTAAATTCCCAATTCATAATGATAAACCCTAATTTGCCTCTTGAATGCTCCCAAATCTTGTCTTGATCTTCAATTTGATGTCAAAACAATTGTCATCCTACCTTTAATCGATGAAATGATCTTCTAAGGTCGAGTATTAAAGTCTAGAAGAAGATGGCTTAAGATTGTATATCTGAAATCAAGTTAGAAAATCGAAGCCTTGTTCAGCAAATTGTTTTTGCCTATATAAGTCTTTCAACACGGTCGTGGTCAAGCCCGTGCTGATCAGCACGGGTGTAGTCTAGGCCGTGGTGGACCTCCATGTTCCGTAACTCACGACTTCTTCCTAGCCATGCCCTAGCCGGTGCTGAGCCACCACAGGCCGTGGTGGCTTCAGAAACTGTGCCAAAATGGCACTCTTGAAGGGCAACTATTGGATGGTTCAGCACGGCCGTAGTCCAGGCCGTGCTCAACCTTGGAATGCTAGTCCTTGCTTAATTTGATGGATTCTGGTTCGTTATTGCACGTATTTCCCTCGATTACTGATAATGTTTCTCGATAATGACCTGAAACGTGAAAGGGACCAAAATATAGGTGATTCTGGCATAAAACAAGATAACTATGCACAAAAATGTAAACAATTGGGCATATAAATATCTATAAAATGATGCACATCATATATTCCCCTGGTTCTTCTCCTATGTCTAATAATGATGTTAATTCGCAGATAGATTCAAGCAGAAAGGCTGAAGATAACAAGGCGAAGAAACTAGAGAAGGAAGAGGCAAAGAAGATTGCATTGAAGGAATACTATCCAAAATTCCATACCCTGCTAGGTTGAAGTAGGCGCAAGTCGAGCAGCAGTTGGTAAATTTTTAGATATATTTAAACAACTACACATAGCCTTACCTTTTGTTGAAGCTATTTCACATATGCCTGGGTATGCGAAATTCTTAAATGAGATTCTTAGCAACAAAAGGAAGTTTGAGGACTTGGCATGCGTGACGCTAAACGAGGAATGTTCGGCGATTTTCCAGAACATGTTACCGGAAAAGAAACATGATCGAGGGAGTTTTACTATCCCTTGTATTATAGGTGACTTAACTATTAGTGATGCTTTAGCTCAATTAGGAGCTAGCATTAATGTAATGCTACACAACTTGTTTCCCAAGTTAGGGCTGGGAGAGACTAAACCTAACAGGATGAGCATATAATTAGCTGATAGAACTATTAAGTATCCTAGGTGTCACGATCCGATCTGTGGGACCGTGACCGGCGCTAGGGAATGGGTAGGCTTAAGGCCACCGAAACCCATAGCAAGCCTGACCATTCACTAACTCATTCAAAGAATAATTTAAATTCTACACATTACAACTATTTCCTAACTAACTTCCAACCACCCAGATACTACATATTTAATTCAGTTTGCCAGCATAAATAGGTAGTACCTGGTTTAACATGCCAAAATAAAATAATAAGTTTTGAAATTACTACTGTGGAGAATCTAGAATTCTAAAAATCAAACATACCAATAAAATCAGTTACATTAAACCCGAAGATGAAGAAAGTCAGGCTGCTAGCGGGAAAGAACTGCAGGAAAATAACAAGCACCTGAAAAATAATTAAATTTGAGACTGTCAGTCTCGAGAGTGAGTTAAAATCATATAATCCAAAATAAATACAACCACCTCAATAAAATATTTATTTAATCAAAATAAAATATTAGGGCATATTAAAACGCATGTCATGCCATGATTCAGTAAAATATAATTTACATGTTATGGGATGAGTACCTTAGCAGAATCCAGCCCCAACATTAACAGCCTTTCGGATCTCTCACTCCAACAGGATTGGCTCCTAGAGAGTGGAGCATGACCAAGATCCCTAAATCCAGTCTGGTTACTTATTTCCCAATAAAGCCGGCGCCTAGAAAGCAATGCTCGACTAGGGACCTTTAATTCGGCAATTAAAATTTTGTAGCCTAAAGAGTTGAACTGGACCAGGGCAAGTCTTAAAGTATTCTTTTACTACCTCTCTCATATTTATACCAGTGCACATACGGTCCTGATGCAACCCATCAGGTGGCATGTTCTACTGCTATCTGATGCGCTAAATTGTGTTAGCTACAATCTAAGGCAGTGTACCTGTAACACCCCCATCACATGCTAACCAATAAACATTAGCCAGGAAGCATACAAGCGTCGTAGAATATATACTACAGGTAGATAGGTCAATATGTAGGTTGTTAAGAATCCAGACACAAGGTTATTAACATATAAACATATGATTATACTTAAACATCATTTAACAAGTATTACAAACATCTTCTTATGCCTTATAAGGCATACTTCCATATATATCATATAACTGCATACAAAAATGCATCAGGAGGAGACTTCACAAAACTGGCCCAACTTGACAGAACTGCTAAAAGCTAGACTTCACATACAACCAACGGATGCACTAATATTTACAAACCTGAAAAGAAAAATTTTGGAGAGGGGTGAGCCTCCAGCTCAATAAATAAATAATCAACATAATCTATATCACATACACTTAATACAATTTCCACCCAATCACATAACTTTCCATGATATTCATAGTTTAGGTATAAAGTCATACTATTCTACTCAATTCATTACAACCATCATAGAAGAAATACAATTCAACAATTATGGTTAGTTCTCACGGCTTGTGGATCCCCTTTAATGTGCTGCTCCGCCTCATCCTCACATATCACGCACATAAGCTGCTCCGCCTCATCTCACATTATACACTTTTATAGCCTCTCTAGGCTTTATCCTCCCAAGGCTTTATATATATCTCTTTTTTTTCATAGGGGAATCCACCATTCACATGCACATATGCACTTAACATCACAATTCAATCATTTCACTTATATCATATTTCAGCAATAACAATTGTTCCACTCAACACCAATCATTTCCATCTCAGTCATTCAAACATAAACAATATTAAGCAAACGAAACCATTTGCGGAATATTTGATTAAATATATGAACATAGTAAATATTAACTATTTACTTACTTAAAATATACTTATTCCTTTAGCATATAAGAACCTCCTTTCTCCACAACTTCCTTTCCAGGCCTTTGAGTACCAATTTCAGCTTTTGGGTTGCTAATATGCTTAAATCCTTTAGCTTTAGCTTGGCTACTTCAATAGTTGGCAAAATCCTATCTTAATCTTAAGTTTTTCTAGGTATTCCACTCCTCTCTCTTATTCCAAATTTTGTGTTTTTGGCCATGTACGAATTTTAGAGAAATGAAGAGGTAAAATGAGCTTGCTCATGGTTCCAATTTCCAATATTCCTCTCTTAATGCCACCACCTACTAAACTATTTTTATCACCCTAAATTAATTCTTACTAACCATATATAGGTACTAACTTTTAATTGTATCTTTTAAGTCCAATCTATTTACCCAACCTTCAACTATTGGTTCAATTAAGTCTTAAGGCTTAATACACATAACCCAAGTACTTAATCAACTTATCTAAATTAATAATCTAATATCATGCTTCTTATTCTCTACTTATAATTAATATATATATGTTCTCATAAAATAAAAATATCATTGATATACCATCATATGCCCAAAGATTAAATGTAAATGCACATAACATGGATGATGAGAAAATGCAGGCGTTACAGTACCTATCGATGCAGTCTAGCACTAATGGCGAGTATCAAGGTCGTATTCCTCGGGAAAGTGAAAGCCCAGAGTTACTCCTTTGTTCTTTGTTATATTAACCTAAAATGGATAATGAATAATTTCTAAACTAACTATTAACTACAAGCTAAGTTCTGAAGGAGATGTAGGAGTAATTGATAAAAGAAATAATCAAGACAAGAAGACAAACCCAAAGGGAATCTAAACTAGTTGGCAACCGAACAAAAGATAAGGGATCGGTGAGTCTAATTATGCTACCCATGGACGAATTCTTAATCGAATTCGGTTTCTCTCTCGAGATAACCGAATTCCTAAACCTAATAACCTAAAGTTGGAATCTCTTCCTAACGATTGATTCTTAAATTAGCATTAAGCTTTAATCCGCCTCTATTAAGCTTTGTTAATTCTTAATCCGGCTAGTTAATTATCCTTATCTCTACGCGATTATTAACCAGTTCTTGCTATTCAAAATTCCAATTACCAAACGGATTTCTGAATCTCAGAACGCAATCTAAACATCACAATTCACAACGTCTCATGAATAATGCATTATCTTATTAATACTGAAAACAAGAAGAATACAAAATTAACCCAAACAATCCAACAATATAATATCAAGCCAACATAGTAAAGAAATCCCAATGGATTAAATCAGTCTAGCTAAACATGTTCATGTTTAAAACAATCTATGAAATCAATTACAATGAAAGAATAATGAAAATAAAACATGTACACCCTTTTCTCTCGAATTGGATGAACAGCTCCAAATCTGGATCTACACTTTGATTAATCTCCCAAACTGCCTCTTGAATTGCTTCCACTACTGTTTTGCACTCGAAACCTTGTGATTTCGGGATTCTTACTCCCCGCAACTCTCTCTCGCACTCAATACTGTGCAAAAACCGAACCAGCCGCCAGGGCTCTATGTCACTCTTTTCCCCCTTTTCTCCTTTTTTTTTAAGAAAAATTCATTTTTCTTATATATATTTAACTCAGCACGGCCGAAGTCCATGCCATGCTGAAACTGTGGATCTCACCAATTAGGGTTTCACCACAGCCGTATTTCTCCCCGTGTTGGCCACCACGGGCCGTGTTTCTCCCTGTGTTGGCCACCACGGGCCGTGCTGAAGGCTGTGGTGGCTACGGAAACCGTGCCCAAAGTGCAAATTTCAAGAATCAAAGCCAATGGTTGAGCACGGCCAGAGTCTAGGCCGTGCTCAATGTATGCATTGCGGGCTCTTGTCCAATATTGATGAATTCTCGTCCGTTTCCGTACGTATTGATCTATAATTGCTTAAACACTGATGACGGTCCTATAAATGTTTCTGAAATGCAAAAGAACACAAAACACGGGTGATCTGGGAATAAAAGCACAATAATTGCTAAGAATATACGCAATAATATGCAAGCAAATATGTGTAAAACTATGCTCATCAAATTACCCCACACTTAAGCTATTGCTTGTCCTCAAGCAATTAACAACTCACCCCATAAAACTATAGTTAGGAATTCCTTACAGTTTATGCCGCTAGTCCACAACAGATAGTATTCAAAACATCTCAAAGGAAACTCAATCATGAATCAAATTGCAAATCATTAACAAAGAATGGAAATAATATTAATGCATAAGTAACTTAAATGACAACTCAACACAAACATCATGAACCAATGCCTCACAGGGATCACTCAAGTCGCTCAAAGTGTATATTAGGTAAATAACAAATCCCTCAAAGCAAATGCAGAAGACCTGTTAACCATAAGCTTGCTCATAAATCATATCTTCGCTACTGTGAATAAGTAAATGCCAAAATCAAAGGGTCTTTACCAAGGTTGTAATGGGGCTAGGATAAAGGTATGGAGATTTGGACAGAAGTATGAAAATGCTAGAATTCGTGTGATAAACAATAGTATATGCTCAAAGGATTAAATGCCTAAGATCACAAAAAGAATCATTCACTAAAATCCCTACTTCATAGAATAACGCTCGCAAATGCTCTAAATCCAATAAAAAGATAAATAATTAAAGAGATTTGTTTATTATATATTTTTTTCTTCTTCTTCTCTTTTTTTTTGTTTCCAAAAGAAACGAACTAGCAGCTTATTAGCGACCACTGCATACAACTCGAATAAACATAAAGAATAATAAATACAAATTGGATCAGAGGGAGCATTTAAAATATCAAAAAGATTTAGTGAATTTACCAACATAGCAACTAGAATTTTAATCCCACATAAAGTTGAACAAATCACAGAAAGAAATTTCAGCATAAGGGTAAAGGAAAGATAAATGTAAAGAATGGTATAATTGAAGTGTATAGGTGTAGATTATGAAGAAAAGGTTAAGGCTCAAAAACTGGCTAACTAATGGAAACATAAGGTGATAGGCTTTTGGTCAAATGTGGTGAATCCTAAATCGCCCAAATCATCTGATGGTATTCATAATATTCATGTAACTTCAACACGCATTACAAAGCAAGTTCTAGAAGCAAAGTTAAGTACAATGCACACTCAAACAAGAAATATAAAGAGCATAAGTATAATGAATGCTCAATTGGCTCAAAATCTCACTTTCAGGTGTGGTATTAGGTGCAGTTGGTTCGCAACATCATTAATTGAATCATTACTTTAGAAACACTTGCATATGATATTATCAACGTTCTAAGTTAAAATTCAACAATTCGAAAAATAATTAAATAACATCGGTTTAACCCGGCAGGGTTGATGTGTAAAACACCATAAATTGTTTTCCAAGAATAATGAACAGCAAAGAAAAGTAACTACAATTCTATAAATCAAGTCATCAATCAGCTCAAAAATAGCATACTCAAGTGCATAAAAACACAGTGTCCTAACATCCCCTACAAATACACAACACCTAGCCATAGCAATTTCAGATATATTAAAACCATATGAGAGATTAAGGTTTACCTATAAGCACCCCATACTTGAAGAACACACTATCCTTAGTGTAAAATGTTATGGATACCCAGCATGGAATGCTTAACTAAGAGAACGAAGGCAATACAATCCAAGTGCATGACATGTATGAAAAATAAAGTAAATAAATGCAGAAAAATAAAAAGATCTAGGGGACTGCCCTGATCATCCATCGAGGCCGATGTTGTGGAAATTCGGTGCCTCCTGTGAGAATCAAAATAATAAAATAAAGAAATAAAATCGAAACTGAAAATATGAAAACTAAAACTAATGAAATGTTTCAAAACAAAAAGGTTAAAAATTAGAAATTAAAGATAAAAATTGGGGTGCCTCCCAAAAGCGCTTCTTTTTCATGTGACGAGTCTTCTTAGCTGGACTCATGGTGAAAGGCAAATGGGCGTGATCGACGACCATCCATCCTTCTTCCAAGAAAATGTCTTTAAGTATCCACTTAGAGGGATAATCGTCAATTTCCTCTTACTGACTATCAACCAAGCTGCCAGTATGATGGGCAAGACTCGCTCCTCGTATAATTGAACGTAGTCATGATGCTCTAGGGGCTCTTCCAATTTGAAAGCTGGAGTTTCAACAATTGGAAGGATCGATGGTTGGGCAATCTCTTCAGGAGTGTTGATGGTTTTCTTTAGTCCCTGGCTTGGTTCAGTTGCTAGAAGAAACTCGAGCTACTCCAAGACTTTATCATTGGATAACTCATGCTCATCTTCCATCATCGAAGGGACTTGTGGAAAATCTACCAACAATTCCTCTAACTCAGAACTCAAAGATCATCAATCGTACATTCCTGTTGATAGTCTTTCAGAGGAATTATGCTCGCCTCTTCCTTTTCTGGTTCCATCTCCATGTTCAAGAAATCGTCCTGCACAGAAGCATCATCATCAAATATAGTAGATAAACTAGAAAAATTCTCACCTAAACGCAAAGTGACGGCGCTCAAGTGTTCCTCGCATTCAGTAGCGTTTGATGGAGTTCCCAATTGCTCTTCAGCTAGTAACTCGAAGATTAAGCCTACTTGATGCTCTATGTTCTTAATCGAGGCTTGTTGATCTTCAAGTATCCTCTCTGTTTGTTGGAATCTATCATCAAGACTTGTAATGAACCTCATCATCAGCTCCTCCGACACTAACTCTTCATCTTGAGTTGAAGGTGCAAGATTAGGCTGCTGATGTGGTTGCTGAATTCCTAGTGGTTCTTGGCCATCTAAGCTCCATCCAAAGGGTGAATGAGTGCTCCACTCTTGATTGTAGGTGCTTCCATACAAGTCATTTGGCCAACTTCCCGTATAATTCACCTGTTCACAGTTATAAGAACGATGAGCAACATCACTATACAATGGACAATCATTACACACATGTAAACCACAACAAAATTCACAATAGACTTGAGATGAAAGGATAGGAGAAGAGAGTTGATCGGTAGCCTTACAAAATGATTCCACTCGAGCATCTAAAGATGCACGGGCATCCCAATTTTTAGCACTCTCCTAGTTCCTAATCCCATTTTCCAATGCGTCATACAAAGAGTTTGAGTTTAGCATTGAACCTCCTTATCATTCACTATCTGAATCATAAACTTAAACTAAATAAATATGTACAAATAAAATAAAATAAATAAACAAAAAAACTTCAGAAAAAAATAAGAAAGAAAATAAATGGCTAAATTAACAAATAGCAAATTTCACTCTAGTTTTCAAACATTCCCCGGCAACGGCGCTAAAAACTTGATGCGCTAAATCGTGTTAGCTACAATCTAAGGCAGTGTACCTATCGATGCAGTCTAGCACTAATGGCGAGTATCAAGGTCGTATTCCTCGGAAAAGTGAAAGCCCAGAGTTGCTCCTTTGTTCTTTGTTATATTAACCTAAAATGGATAATGAATAATTTCTAAACTAACTATTAACTATAAGCTAAGTTCTGAGGGAGATGCATGAGTAATTGATAAATGAAATAATCAAGACAAGAAGACAAACCCAAAGGGAATCTAAACTAGTTGGCAACCGAACAAAAGATAAAGGATCGGTGAGTCTAATTATGCTACCCGTGGATGAATTCTTAACCGAATTCGGTTTCTCTCTCGAGACAACCGAATTCCTAAACCTAATAACCTAAAGTTGGAATCTCTTCCTAATGATTGATTCTTAAATTAGCATTAAGCTTTAATCCGCCTCCATTAAGCTTTGTTAATTCTAAATCCGGCTAGTTAATTATCCTTATCTCTAAGCGATTATTAACCAGTTCTTGCTATTCAAAATTCCAATTGCCAAACGGATTTCTGAATCTCATAAAGCAATCTAAACATCACAATTCACAACGTCTCATGAATAATGCATTATCTTATTAATACTGAAAACAAGAAGAATACAAAATTAACCCAAACAATCCAACAATATAATATCAAGCCAACATAGTAAAGAAATCCCAATACATTAAATCAGTCTACCTAAACATGTTCATGTTTAAAACAATCTAGGAAATCAATTACAATGAAAGAATAATGAAAATAAAACATGTACACCCTTTTCTCTCGAATTGGATGAACAGCTCCAAATCTGGATCTACACTTTGATTAATCTCCCAAACTGCCTCTTGAATTGCTTCCACTACTGTTTTGCACTCGGAACCTTGTGATTCCGGGATTCTTACTCCCCGTAACTCTCTCTCGCACTCAATACTATGCAGAAACCGAACCAGCCGCCAGGGCTCTATGTCACTCTTTTCCCCCTTTTCTCCTTTTTTTTTAAGAAAAATTCATTTTTCTCATATATATTTAACTCAGCACGGTCGAAGTCCATGCCGTGCTGAAACTGTTGATCTCACCAAGTAGGGTTTCACCACGGCCGTGTTTCCCCCCGTGTTGGCCACCACGGGCCGTGTTTCTTCCCGTGTTGGCCACCACGGGCCGTGCTGAAGGCTGTGGTTGCTATGGAAACCGTGCCCAAAGTGCAAATTTCAAGAATCAAAGCCAATGGTTGAGCACGGCCAGAGTCCAGGCCGTGCTCAATGTATGCATTGCGGGCTCTTGTCCAATATTGATGAATTCTCGTCCGTTTCTGCACGTATTGATCTATAATTGCTTAAACACCGATGATGGTCCTATAAATGTTCCTGAAATGCAAAAGAACACAAAACACGGGTGATCTGGGAATAAAAGCACAATAATTACTAAGAACATACGCAATAATCTGCAAGCAAATATGTGTAAAACTATGCTCATCACTATCTCATATGGAGTCAACATGCAATCATAATACCAATGATGTAGAAAATGATATATGAATAGTAAATAGAGAATAAATTCTATAAAACAGTTATTTAGATGAATAGTAAATAAATAAAAAATTTAAATGTTTATATCAATTAAATAGAGTTGCTATATAAAATTTTAGCATGACACATGTATAGTAGAGTATAGCAGATATATGACTTCAACTCACAGTTCTGCTATTCACAAGAACAATTCAATTAATAAAATAAAACATTTAATAAATTTCCTAGGGCTAAACTCCTAGAATTGACTGTCTAAGAATTTCAACTCGAAAAAATTCTACCGAAAATTCGGCAAAACTTCCCCTGAAATACAGACATTTACCCCCCATATAACGGGTCTAGAACCTACTAGAAACACTTCTAATATTCATCAATTATTTTTCAGGAGTCGAGCAACCAAAGCTGCATTATTTTTCTCGATTCCACAATAGAACACAAATATATAAATGGTCTTATATAAAATTATCATATTGCTCAATTTCGATAGCTCAAAATCTTAATTTTCAAAAATACTTACACATATACCTTAAATTATTTTTCTCCAATAATTAACCAATATAAATTTTTAATTTATAATTTTCTAAAATCAACAACCTAAAGAATTTTCGAGATGCTTGATAAATCGGTCGACTCGCCTTCAGGCGTCGCAGTCCGATCGATGATCCGAGCGCGCCTACAGACTCAAGACAACACGTAGATGATGATTCTAGCACCTAATTCTCCGATCCAATCCCCGATCGTCTAAAAAAATCATGGACAGTTTCAACCATTGATTTTTAAACGGAGTTTGATCGTTGTAAAATTAGTGCCATTGGAAAGCTTGTGATGCTTAGGTCTTGAACATGCCCTCTGATCATCCAAAACCTAACAACATTGGCCAAGAAGTTCAGAAATCCAAACCGGTGTATGTTCCTCCTCCATCGAAAAACACCACTTCCAGTCACCAATTTCGGCACTACCACCGCCGATTTGAAGCTCAGGTCGAGGGGAGTCGTTTGCCACCAAAAATAGTGGCTACCGATGTTGGAAACGCCATGAACGGCGTCCAAAAGGTTGTTGTCGTCTTCCTCATTTTTCATCGCCCCTCGCCGCTCGCAGCTATTGCCATCATTGCTGCACTCGCCGGTACCCCCCTTGTCTCCAGTCAGCTCTCTGCCTCTTAAACCAGCTCCTCCTCTTTCTGCCATTAATGGCAGCCAAGCTTTCTCTCTCTCTCTCTCTCTCCCCCTTCTCTTCTTCCTCGTCCTTTTCTCTCTTTTTCTTTCTTTCCTTACCTATATACATAATTAGTCCCCCTATTCTTTAGTTACTAACTATTAATCCCTGGAAGTTCTTCTTAAACCCTTAAGCTTAATGTCACTCTTTCAATTAAGCCCTTAGTTGTCACCTTTGGGCTAAATTAAAATTATTATAAATAGAAAGTTACTTATTTACTCTTGCTTTTATATTTGATATTACCATAATGCCCTACTGACACTATTAATTTAAAAAATATCAACCAGTATATTTTCCACTAAAGCCCCATATTAATTCAACTCTACTTTTAGCCTTCCCCTTAAATATAAATTTTAATTTGATCCTAAAACAAAATTAACTTAATTAATCAATTTGTCTACTACTTTCAATTAAATCTAATACCATCTTGCAATCAAAATCTTTGCAGCCTAGAGAGTTGAACTCGACCAGGGCAAGTCTTAAATTATTCTTTTACTACCTGTTTCAGATTTATACCGGTGCGCATGTGGTCCTAATGCAACCCATCAAGTGGCCTATTCTGCTGCCGTCTCATCCTAAGTCAACATGCAATCATAATTTCAATGATGTACAAAATGACATATGAATAGTAAATAGATAATTAATTGTATAAAATAGTTATTTAGATGAATAGTAAATAAATAAATAATTTAAATATTTAAATCAATTAATCAGAATTGCTATATAAAATTTTAGCATGACACATGTATAGCAGAGTATAGCAGATATATGACTTTAACTTATAGTTCTGATGACCCCCTTGCTCTGCTCCTAATCCTCGGGTGGAGAGGACTCAAATGATGAACTATCTATTCATGGGAATAATTCAATCAATAAAATGAAACATTTAATAAATAACCTTAAGACTAGACTCCTAGAATTGACTGTCTAAGAATTTCGACTAGGAAAAATTATACCAAAAATTCGGCAAAACCTCCCCTAAAATACGGATGTTTACCTCCCGTATAACGGGTCCAGAACCCGTCAGAAACACTTCTAATATTCAATAATTATTTGCCAGGAGTTGAGCCACTAAAGCTGCATTATTCTTCCTAACTCCGCAACACAACACAACTATATAAAAGTTCAATAGCACAAAATTTTAATTTTCAAAGACATTTGCACATACGGACTCGAGACATTTTAATTTTCAAACACTTCAGTCGCCGGAGTCTGATCGACGACCCGATCGCACCTACGGACTCGAGACAATGCACAGATGATGACTCTAGCACGTAATTCTCTCATCCAGTCCTCAATCACTCAGAAAAATTATGGACAGTTTCGATCGTCGACTTTCAAACGGAGTCTGCTCGCTGCAAAATTAGTACCATTGGAAAGCTTATGACGCTTAGGTCCTGAATATGCCCTCTGATTATTTGAAACACAACAACCTTGGCCAGAAAGTTCAGAAATCTGAACTGGCCTATTTTCTTTCTCCACCGGAAAATATTATCTCTAGTCACCAATTTTAGCACTACCACTGCCAATTTGAAGCTCAGGTCGAGAGGAGTCGTTTGCCACAAAAAATAGTGGCTGCTGATGCTGGAAACGCCATGAACAACATCCAAAAGGCTGTCATTGTCTTCTTCATTTTTCGCCGCCCCTCCCCGCTTGCAGCTATTGCTGTCACTACTGTTGCACTCACCGGTGCCCTCTACATCTCCAGTCAGCTCCCCGCCCTCTCAAACTAGCTCCTCCTCTTTCTGCCATTAATGGCAGCCAAGCTTTCTTTCTCTCTCTCTCTGTAACGCCTGCATTTTCTCATCATCCATGTTATGTGCATTTACATTTAATCATTGGGCATATGATGGTATATCAATGATATTTTTATTTTATGAGAACAGATATATATTAATTATAAGTAGAGAATAAGAAGCATGATATTAGATTATTAATTTAGATAAGTTGATTAAGTACTTGGGTTATGTGTATTAAGCCTTAACACTTAATTGAACCAATAGTTGAAGGTTGGGTAAATAGATTGGACTTAAAAGATATAATTAAAAGTTAGTACCTATATATGGTTAGTAAGAATTAATTTAGGGTGATAAAAATAGCTTAGTAGGTGGTGGCATTAAGAGAGGAATATTGGAAATTGAAACCATGAGCAAGCTCATTTTACCTCTTCATTTCTCTAAAATTCGTACATGGCCTAAAACACAAAATTTGGAATAAGAGAGAGGAGTGGAATACCTAGAAAAACTTAAGATTAAGATAGGATTTTGCCAACTATTGAAGGAGCCAAGCTAAAGCTAAAGGATTTAAGCATATTAGCAACCCAAAAGCTGAAATTGGTAAGTTGTTACTTGAGTGTTATTAATTTGTCATTAGGGTTCTTGATTACAAATTGGAAAAACTTCATTTGATGCTCTCATTGATTAATTAAAGGTTTGATTATCATGAATTAGTAGAGTATTGAAAGATTGCATAAAGATTAAGCTTGATTTAAGTTTAAGTATGTTAAGATAGAAAACTGTCAAAATTCCAGCAACCTTGATATTCTGTATTTTAGGCATAACATGGGTTATATAAGTCCAAATTAAGCTTAATTGGTGTCTATGGAAATTCTAAAGAGTCCTCTATAACTTTGTAGTTTTGTGATTTTGCTATTTTTGCCGTTTTGGTTGCTTAAATTGAGCAAACAGATTGCTGCTCGGGTACAACTAGCTGTATGACCCTTGCTCAGTAATTTGAAAATAATTAAATCTATAGAAGTCGGAATTGAGTAATTCTTCTTGGAGATGAAACTAGATGCATAAATGGATATGTCTATTTAATATGAGATTTTTGTATTAAGCCAATGTTGCCCAGCAATAAATATACCTTGGTACTAAATTCTGTCTAGAAAACAGAAATGTTGGAGATTAGTTTTATGCAATTTATTGATGTTAATTTGAGTTAAATTGGTATTTAACTAGATGGGAAATGTTTATAGGATATTAAAACAGTAATTGAGAGTTTTAGAGGAAGAGTTAGACCTATGCATTAGAGAGGGGATGATCTTGTAATGCATTAGAACTCGCATTTACATGAATATTTGTAATATGCATGAAATGTGAATTGATGAATGTGTTGACAGGTACTCAAAGGCCTGGAAAGGAAGTTGTGGAGAAAGGAGGTTCTTATATGCTAAAGGAATAAGTGTATTTTGAGTAAGTAAATAGTTAATATTTGCTATGTTCATATATTTAATCAAATGTTCCGCAAATGGTTGCGTTTGCTTAATATTGTTTATGTTTGAATGACTGAGATGGAAATGATTGGTGTTGAGTGGAACAATTGTTATTGCTGAAATATGATATAAGTGAAATGATTGAATTGTGATGTTAAGTGCATATGTGCATGTCAATGGTGGATTCCCCTGTGAAAAAAAAAATATATATACATAAAGCCTTGGGAGGCTAAAGCCTAGAGAGGCTATAAAAGTGTATAATGTGAGATGAGGCGGAGCAGCTTACGTGTGTGATATGTGAGGATGAGGTGGAGCAGCACATTAAAGGGGATCTACAAGCCGTGAGAACTAACCATAATTGTTGAATTGTATTTCTTCTATGATGGTTGTAATGAATTGAGTAGAATGGTATGACTTTATACCTAAACTATGAATATCATGGAAAGTTATGTGATTGGGTGGAAATTGTATTAAGTGTATGTGATATAGATTATGTTGATTATTTATTTACTGAGCTGGAGGCTCACCCCTCTCCAAAATTTTTCTTTTCAGGTTTGTAAATAGTAGTGCATCCGTTGGTTATATGCGAAGTCTAGCTTTTAGCAGTTCTGTCAAGTTGGGCCAGTTTTGTGAAGTCTCCTCCTGATGCATTTTTGTATGCAGTTATGTGATATATATGGAAGTATGCCTTATAAGGCATAAGAAGATGTTTGTAATACTTGTTAAATGATGTTTAAGTATAATCATATATTTATATGTTAATAACCTTGTGTCTGGATTCTTAACAACCTACATATTGACCTATCTACTTGTAGTATATATTCTACGACGCTTGTATGCTTCCTGGCTAATGTTTATTGGTTAGCATGTGATGGGGGTGTTACACTCTCCCTTCTCTTCTTCCTCATCCTTTTCTCTCTCTTTCTTTCTTTGCTTACCTATATACATAATTAGTCCCTCTATTATTTAGTTACTAACTATTAATCTCAGGAAGTTCTTCTTAAACCATTAAGCTTAATGTCACTCTTTCAATTAAGCCCTTAGTTGTCAACATTGGGCTAAATTAAAATTATTACAAATAAGGAGTTACTTACCCTTGCTTTTATATTTGATATTACCATAATGCCCTACTGACACTATTAATTTACAAAAATACCAACCAGTATATTTTCCACTAAAGTCCCATATTAATTCAACTCTACTTTTGGCCTCCCCCTCAAATATAAATTTCAATTTAATCCTAAAATAAAATTAACTTAATAAATCATTTTTTACTACTTTAAATTAAATCCAATACCATCTTGCTAATTAAAATTTACCTTTCCTCCAAATAATTTCTTTAAAATAATTCTTCTTATAGCCTCCAATTAGACAAATTTAATTATTCTTAGACATACTAAGTAAATACAAAGGTGATACTTACAAGAAGTAATTCACATTTTTTATAATTTTCTTAGCAAATTCTTATTTAACTAAACTTATTAAATATGTGTTAATAATTCCTTAAATTTTATCTAACATTTAAAAAACCCTTTTTAGAATAGGACCTCATCAATAATCTGTCATAATTCCTCCAATTTAAAAATAAAATTCTTTACTCTAATCACATGTATTAAATTTTCAAAACTTCTAGTTTTATTATTATCATCATCACAATCCTTATTAGCTATTATTATTATTATTATTAAAAAGAAAAATTTCGGGTATTACATTAGGGGTATTATAGATAATGTGCTTGTTAAGGTATATAAATTCATATTTCCTGTTGACTTTGTGATCTTACACATAGCTGATAGGAGTAGTGTACCTTTGATTCTAGGTAGACCTTTCCTTGCAACATTTAGGGCAATTATAGATGTTTGTGATGGAAAGCTTAAACTTAGAGTAGGGGATGAGACTGTCACCTTTGACTTGAATAATTCTATGAGGCAGTCTTTAGATCATGATGATGTTATGTATGCTATTAATGTACTTGTTGAGATAAAGTTGCAGGAAATGCTGGTTGAAGACCCTCTACAAGTTACTTTGCTAATGGAAGATGAGCATGAGCTGTCAAATGAGGAAGTGTTGGAGCAGCTTGAATTTCTGTTAGCAAATGAGCCAAGCAATAATACTGATAAGTCTGTTATATGGATAGGGTAGGTATGCAGAAGTTGAGGCCATCACTTGAGGAACCATAAGTCCTTGAGTTGAAAGAGCTCCCAAAGCATCTTAACTATGCATATCTGGATAAGGACAACAGGTTGCCTATCATTCTAGCACTGGACTTGACACCCAAGGAGAGGGAGATGACTTTCGCCTCTCTAAGGAAGTACTGACAGACGTTTACTTGGAAGAATGCTGATGTTCCAAGGATTAGCCACACTTATTGCTAAACCAAGATTCTTATGAACGATATCTATAATCTGGCAGTTCAATTGCAGCACAAGTTAATCCCGTTGATGCAGAGAGTGGTTAGGGAGTCCAACTAAATGACTCGAGGAAAAAAAAAGCACTTTTGGGAGGCACCCAACTTTTATTTTATGTTTTTAAAGTTATAATCATTGGTTTTGGAACATTTTCTTAGTTTTAGTCTTCATTTTCATTTAATTTTCTGTTATCTCTGTATTTTCCACATTCAGCAACCGAGGCACCACCACCGCCACCAGCTCGTCAGAAGAGTAAGGTAGTATCTTTTTCAATTTATCTCTTTTACTTTTTGTATTTATTATGGTGCTTCCCAGCTCCATTACACACTGTGGAGAGTGTGTCCTTCAATTGTGGGGTGGGTAAGCCGTTGTTTTGGCTTTTCTTTTCTTTTTATATTTTTTCGATTGTGTTTATTGTATTATTGATGATTTCTATATTTAGGATACTTAGGATGGTAGTCTTTTCTTTATCTTTCAAAGATTGATACTTAGGAGTTATCCAACGAGCAAGTGTTGGAGCAGCTTGCTGTTTTATTGGCTTCTGAGCCAAGCTTGTCAACTAATTCTTATCTCTTTTCTTGACAGGTCTGAAGCGCAGAAGGTAAAGACCTCATTCGAGGACCCACCAGTCCTAGAATTGAAGGAGTTACCAAGCCACTTGATTTATGCCTTCTTGGATGAAGAGAAGCGATTGTCAATGATCACAGCAGCTGATCTGACTCCCAAAAAACTAGCCATGCTTTTGGAAGTTCTAAGGAAGTACAAGAAGGCCTTTGCCTTCAAGTTTCTGCTCTCATAAGATTTCGTTGGAGGACAGTTTTAGGCCGGTTGTTTAGCCTTAAAGATGACTCAACCTGAACATGAAAGAAGTGGTGAAGAATGAGGTAATTAAAATTCTTGATGCTGGTTTGATATATCCCATTTTTGACAGTTCATGGGTGAGTCTTGTGTAGGTTGTGCCCAAGAAAGGAGGCATGACGGTGGTAAGGAATAAGAAAGATGAGTTGATCCTGACTCAGACAGTAACAGGCTTCCGAGTTTGCATTGATTACAAGAGGCTTAATGATGCAACTCGGAAGGATCATTTCCCTCTTCCTTTCATTGATCAGATGATTGAGCATTTGGCAGGTCACATGTTTTATTATTTTCTTGATGGTTTTTCAGGTTACTTCCAGATTCCTATTGCATTTGAGGACCAAGAGAAGACTATTTTCACCTGCCCTTATGGGACGTTCGCTTACAAACGGATGCCATTCGGACTGTGCAATGCACTGACTACATTTCAGTGGTGCATGATGGCTATTTTTAAGGATATCATTAAGGAGTCTATGGAGGTATTTATGGATGACTTCTCTATTTTTGGTGATTCTTTCTCTCTATGTTTGGCAAATCTTGAGCGCATGTTAGCTAGGTGTATTGAGGCTAACTTGGTATTGAACTGGGAAAGATGCCATTACATGGTGACAGAGGGGATTGTGTTAGGGCATAAGATCTCTCAAGCTAGGATGGAGGTGGACAGAGCTAAGATAGAGGTTATATCTAAGCTACCTCCTCCTAGTTCTATTAAGGCAGTTAGGAGTTTTCTAGGCCAATTGGGGTTTGATGTGCGTAAAATACACACATCTAAATGGGGTTTTTTAAGATTGATTTTATGGACATTTGGATGTGAATTGGTCTCAACACTCACCTTATACATATGTTTGTGTGCATTAGGTCCAAAAGAGGTCAAAGGATGAAAAAGGAAAGAATTGGAGCATAATTGGACGTCAAAGCTGCCGAAACGAGCTAAGTACGAGCATGAGGAAGCTGAACATGGCCGTGTTGATCTCAACACTGGCCGTGTTCTCAACATGGTCACAAACATGGGCAGTGTTACTAACACAGGGACAAACACGGCCGTGTTGGACATCAAAAGAAGAAGTAGATTTCAGGGAACACGACCACAGAGAGTAATACGGCCAGGAACACGGCCGTATTGGAGGCGACAGGGGGTATTAATTAAAAGAATGAAAAGAAGAGAAAAAAGGAGGCTAGGGTTAGAACGTCCTAAAACCCTAATTTTTCTCTCCCTAAGGGTTTTCTGAGCTGATACCAAGGGAAAAGGAGACTTGGATCAAGGTTTCAATCAGATTTCCTTGAAGGATCGAAGATTGGGCAAGGTTCGTTGATTGATTTTCAAATCGAGCAAGAGGAACAAGAATCGATTCAATTGGAGCAAAAGGATTTGGGGCTGTTTACTCTCATCCAAGGGTGTAATCGGGTTTTCTCTACCTTTGCTTATTGTTGTAATTGAATTCTTGTATATTTTGATAATGAACATGATTAGCTAGATTGATTTAATCCATTTGGATTTCTTTACTATGTTGGCTTGATATTATATTGTTGGATTGTTCGAGTTGGTTTTGTATTCTTCTTGTTTTCAGTATTAATAAAATAATGCATTATTCATGAGACGTTGTGAATTGTGATGTTTAGATTGCTTTATGAGATTGGGAAATCCGTTTGGCAATTGGAATTTTGAATAGCAAGAACTAGTTAATAATCGCTTAGAGATAAGGATAATTAACTAGCCGGATTAATGTTTAACAAAGCTTAATAGAGGCGGATTAAAGCTTAATGCTAATTTAAGAATAAATCGTTAGGAAGAGATTCCAACTTTAGGTTATTAGGTTTAGGAATTCGGTTATCTCGAGAGAGAAACCGAATTCGGTTAAGAATTCGTCCACAGGTAGCATAATTAGACTCACCGATCCTTTATCTTTTGTTCGGATGCCAACTAGTTTAAATTCCCTTTGGGTTTTTCTTCTTGTCTTGATTATTTCGTTTATCAATCACTCTTGCATCTCCCTTAGGACTTAGCTTGTAGTTAATAATTAGTTTAGAATTTATTCATCATCCATTTTAGGTTAATATAACAAAGAACAAAGGAGCAACTCTGGGCTTTCGCTTTCCCGAGGAATACGACCTTGATACTCACCATTAGTGCTAGACTGCATCGATAGGTACACTGCCTTAGATTGTAGCTAACACGAGTAGCACACATCAAGTTTTTGGCGCCGTTGCCGGGGACTTGTTTGAAAACTAGAGTGAAATTTGCTATTTGTTAATTTAGCCATTTTTTTTTCTTTTTTTTTCTTTCTTATTATTTTATGATTTTTATTTTTATTTGTTTATTTATTTTATTTTATTTTATTTGTACATATTTATTTAGCTTAAGTTTATGATTCAGATAGTGAATGATAAGGAGGTTCAATGCTAAACTTAAAATCTTTGTATGACGCATTGGAAAATGAGAATAGGAATCAAGAGAGTGCTAAAAATTGGGATGCCCGTGCATCTTTAGATGCTCGAGTGGAATTGTTTTGCAGGGCTACCGATCAACTCTCTTCTCCTATCCTTTCATCTCAAGTCTTTTGTGAATTTTGTTGTGGTTTACATTTGAGTAATGATTGTCCATTGTGCACTGATTTTACTCCTTATTCTTATAACTGTGAACAGGTGAATTATACGGGCAATTGGCCATGTGACTCGTATGGAAGCACCTATAATCAAGAGTGGAGTACTCATTCACCCTATGGATGGAGATTAGATGGCCCAGAACCACCAAAATCTCAGCAACCACATCAGCAGCCTACTCTTGCACCTTCAACTCAAGATGAAGAGTTAGTGTCGGAGGAGCTGATGATGAGATTCATTACAAGTCTTGATGATAGATTCCAACAAACAGAGAGGATACTTGAAGATCAACAAGCCTCGATTAATAACATAGAGCATCAAGTAGGCTTAATCTTCAAGTTACTAGCTGAAGAGCAATCGAGAACTCCATCAAATGCTGCTGAATCCGAGGAACATTTGAGCGCCATCACTTTGCGTTCAGGTGAGAATTTTTCTGGTTTATCTATTATGTTTGACGATGATGCTTATGTGCAGGATGACTCTTTGAACATGGAGATAGAACCAGAAAAGGAAGAGGCAAACATGATCCCTCTGAAAGACTACAAACAAGAATACACAGTTGATGATGCTGAATTGCAGTTAGAGGAATTTTTGGTGGATTTTCCACAAGTCCCTTCGATGATGGAAAATGAGCACGAGTTGTCCAATGAAGAAGTCTTGGAGGAGCTCGAGTTTCTCCTAGCAAGTGAACCAAGCCAAGGACTGAAGAAAACCATCAACACTCCTGATGAAATTGCCCAACCGTCGATCCTTCTAATTGTTGAAACTCTAGCTTTCAAATTGGAAGAGCCCCTAGAGCATCATGACTACGTGCAAATATATGAGGAGCGAGTTTTGCCCATCATACTGGCAGCTTGCTTGACTGTCGGGAAGAGGAAGTTGACGATTATCCCTCTAAGCGGATATTTGAAGCCATTTGCTTAGAAGAAGGATGGATGGTCGCCAATCCCCACCGTTTGCTTTTCACCATGAGTCCAGCTAAGAAGACTCATCACATCAAAAAGAAGCGCTTTTGGGAGGCACCCCAAATTCTATTTTTCAATTTCAATACTTTACCCTTGCATTGTGAACTTAGTTGATTAGGTTTTATAGTTGGTTTTTGTTAAGTTTTATTTATGTTGAGTGTATGAGTTGAGGATTTATTGGTTTTGCAGGTGAGAAAGAGTGAGAAAGTGCTGAGAATCGCAACTTTTGCATTATCTGGAGATCAACACGGGCGTGTTTAAGACCGTGTTCATTAACACGGCCCGTGTTCTGATTGAAGAAAATCAAACTAAGCTGAACACGTTCACAGAAACTAACACAGGCATTTATGCCCTGCCGTGTCCACAACACGTTCCCGTGTCAAAGACCGTGTCCATAACACGGGCGTGTTCTGAGAAGTGGTAAGTCAACACGTTTTTATTCGCTTAACACGGCCCGATATCCATACCGTGTTCATGAACATGGACCATGTTTTCGAACACGGGCGTGTTCCGCACATTTGCCTATATATACCACTTTATTCAAAAAAAAAAAATTTGCTCTCCCCCATCTCTTACTCTCTCACATCTTATTTCTCATTTCGAAGGCTTTGGATATTGCATTTATCAAGTAAGTACCCTCCAACTTCATTTTTCATTATTTTATTTTGATATTAGTTCGAATTTATATTTTCTTTGTGTTGAAATTTTGTGTTTCAATTTTTTTTTTTTTTTTATTTCCTTATTTTATTATTTGGTGTATGCATTTACATTAATGTTTGTGCTTAATTTTCTTTTATTTTCTTTAATATAGTTTATATACTTAACTTGCTCATATTTTCTGTTTTTCTTTTCTACCATTATTTATGATTGTGATTAATTCCTTATTTTTCTCTTTATTATTATTGTCTACCGGCTAAACAATAGGCTCATGTAGATAGTCAACTCTGTTTGTGTCTGTTTTACATTAGCATGTTGGTTTGCCTTGTGATGGATTATGGCGAAGTAAACTCCATATGGATGAATTGCAAATTTAATTGGTTAGCATCGGTTGGCAGTGTTGTGGATTAAATTTTCTTTGCAGGACATTGAGCAGTTTAATTTTATCGAGTTAAATCATTTGGTTTATCCATTTTATGCCGTTATGCTGCCAGAAATTTGTTGATCCTTAGTACTAAAAGTTTCCTTTTCAGGTACCATGTCCACCAGACGAGGATCAGGAGTTTACAAGAGGAGGCGGACCGATGGTTCCTCTTCCTCTCGATCATCGGGCCGCACCGACTAGTTCAGGCCAAATTAGACCACCGCGGCCATCGATTCCCACTTGTTCCAAGGGCAGCCCACCTTTGAGCGGTGAGATATCAATCGATGAGGCACAAAGATTTGGGAAAGGCGAGGATAAACCGGCCAAGATTGAGACCGCTTGACTTGCAAATGCAATCACCGATATCTTGAGACACCCCATTTCAACATTTCTTTGACATTGTTGAACCAACATATAGGGAGTTGACTGTGGAGTTTGCCGACTTTCTTTCTGCAAAGCCGGGCCATGGACTTCCAACAACCGGATGCGATCAGTTTCAGACTAGCAAGGTAGACTTTCACGATGAGTGTACAGCAGTTTGGGGTACACTTAGGCTTGTGGACTAAGGAGGATGCAGCTGGAGAGGTTTATAGTCGCTGTATACACACGCCTGGTGTGTCATATCCGCAGATGTGGGCTGAGATTTTTGATGACACTGAGGGTTACAGTGCCAGCCAGTCCAAGGCGTCTAACTTGCATGAGGGACTGCGGTACTTGCATGCATTACTGGCTAGGACCATCACTGGCAGGGGAGATAGGGGTGGTGTAGTTACCCAACCAGACCTGTTTATACTTTACAGCATGCACCAGCACCAGTCTGTCGATATGGGGTACTTATTGGCCAGACAGATCAGTGCCTTCTGCAACAACTCAAAGAAGGTATTTTTCTGTTTTGGGATTTACATTACTTGACTGGCTAGAAGCTTAGGAGTTTTGGAGGAAGCGATACCACATTTGACAGAGCTGGGGGTGATGGAAACGTTGGGACTTCCCCAGATGGTTAGTATGGGGATGGTGACTCGTAGGCAGGGTCCGCTAGGACTAGAGTATAGACTGAGGAATACTCTCTTGGCAGCACTCAAAGAGGAGCGACCTGCCCCACGAGCCCATGGTACACAGGATGTCCCACCTTCTTTTGATATTCCAGAGTCTTCCTCCAGACCGTCTACTTCAGCTCCTTCTGGTTCTTCATCAGCTATTTTAGGAGTCTCCCCAATTGAGTTTAGAGTGCTGCAGCTTAGATTGCAGAGGTTGGCAGAGGAGCAACAGCAGCAGCAGCATTTCATTCGACAAGAGGCTTTTCAACAGGACCTTTTACAGCATCAGACTGAGTTTCAGAGCCAGATGATGGCTCAGTTTTACTGTTGACTTGCTTTTGAAATCCTGTTTATGTCCATGTGATCGGGTAAAACCGATAGTGTTGAGTCTTGCGGAAGAATGTAAGATAATTAGTTTGAGTTTTGCACTGAGTTGCTTTGGTCTATTTAATTATGTTTTGATGATTTTTATTTGGAACCTACTCAAAAAGCACACTTGTGAGAAATTGAGCCTAAATTGTAAGCATACACGTTATATGCTTTTATTTATTTCTTATTGAGAGTGCCAATTATTGTTTTTACTTTTAGAACTTGCTCGGTAATGCTTATGAGGGCCACAAGGAGAGTTTAACACTTTGGTATGATAGAGGCACTTAGGTTTTTCATTCTAGCCAAATAGCCTTCATTCGTTTATTGATTTTGTAGATAACCCTTTCTTTCACCATTTCTTTTATCATATTCTATTACCACTTAGTTTTATTCTGCTTTGGGTTATGATTTTGCACATGAGTTGTTTTTATTGGGAACTTTTGTCTTGGGAATAGCTTTAGAATCTTGTAGCGACTTACTTGATCCAAAAGAAATTCACTCTATTATGTGAATGTTCTTCTCTTAAGAAAAAAAAAAGAAAAAAAAAAGAATAAGAGGGAAAGGTGATGAAAAGAAAGAAAGTAAGTGAGCTAAACATTTTGACTTGATTCCTATTTCCCACCTTGGACTACTATCCATTGTTTACCCCTTGTGATCATTGTGACTTGTGTGCATGTCATGTATTTCATTGCAGAACACCATAGGTTCAACTCTGACCAAATTTACCTACCCTTACCTAATCCCCATTACAACCCTTATAAAGACCTCTTGACATGGTTGTTGAATCTCCATAAGTGGTAGGAGTAGGATTTAAGAGCAAGCATATAGTAAGTAAGACAGTAGTTGATGCATTGAGCGATTAAACACTACCCTTTAAACACTTTGAGTGATTTAGAGTGAATCTGGTGAGGAGATGATTCTGAATAATTTTCTTGAGATAGTATTGTGTGAATTATTGGCATCTTGGTTGTGATACTTGAATTGATTGTTTCTTTTCTTTTTCTTTGACTTACGCTTGTTAAGGATATGTGCAGGAGCTCTCTAGCTTGTCTGTCAGTTTAAGTATTGTTCCTTAGTGGTTTATTTTCCTTATTTTACTTTTGATTGCTTGAGGACAAGCAATGAGCTAAGTGTGGGGTTATTTGATGTGTGTAAAATACACACATCTAAATGGGGTTTTTTAAGATTGATTTTATGGACATTTGGATGTGAATTGGTCTCAACACTCACCTTATACATATGTTTGTGTGCATTAGGTCCAAAAGAGGTCAAAGGATGAAAAAGGAAAGAATTGGAGCATAATTGGACGTCAAAGCTGCCGAAACGAGCTAAGTACGAGCATGAGGAAGCTGAACATGGCCGTGTTGATCTCAACACTGGTCGTGTTCTCAACACGGTCACAAACATGGGCCATGTTACCAACACGGGGATAAACACGGCCGTGTTCGACATCAAAAGAAGAAGTAGATTTCAAGGAACACGACCACAGAGAGTAACACGGCCAGGAACACCATCCCGTGTTGAGAACACAGCCAGGAACACGGCCGTGTTGGAGGCGACAGGGGGTATTAATTAAAAGAATGAAAAGAAGAAAAGAACGGAGGCTAGGGTTAGAACGTCCCAAAACCCTAATTTTTCTCTCCCTAAGGGTTTTTTGAGTTGAAACCAAGGGAAAAGGAGACTTGGATCAAGGTTTCAATCAGATTTCCTTGAAGGATCAAAGATTGGGCAAGGTTCGTTGATTGATTTTCAAATCGAGCAAGAGGAACAAGAATCGATTCAATTGGAGCAAAAGGATTTGGGGTTGTTTACTCTCATCCAAGGGTGTAATCGGGTTTTCTCTACCTTTGCTTATTGTTGTAATTGAATTCTTGTATATTTTGAGAATGAACATGATTAGCTAGATTGATTTAATCCATTGGGATTTCTTTACTATGTTGGCTTGATATTATATTGTTGGATTGTTCGAGTTGGTTTTGTATTCTTCTTGTTTTCAGTATTAATAAAATAATGCATTATTCATGAGACGTTGTGAATTGTGATGTTTAGATTGCTTTATGAGATTGAGAAATCCGTTTGGTAATTGGAATTTTGAATAGCAAGAACTGGTTAATAATCGCTTAGAGATAAGGATAATTAACTAGTCGGATTAAGAATTAACAAAGCTTAATAGAGGCGGATTAAAGCTTAATGCTAATTTAAGAATCAATCGTTAGGAAGAGATTCTAACTTTAGGTTATTAGGTTTAGGAATTCGGTTATCTCGAGAGTGAAACCGAATTCGGTTAAGAATTCGTCCACGGGTAGCATAATTAGACTCACCGATCCTTTATCTTTTGTTCGGATGCCAACTAGTTTAGATTCCCTTTGGTTTTTCTTCTTGTCTTGATTATTTCGTTTATCAATCACTCTTGCATCTCCCTTAGGACTTAGCTTGTAGTTAATAGTTAGTTTAAAATTTATTCATCATCCATTTTAGGTTAATATAACAAAGAACAAAGGAGTAACTCTGGGCTTTCGCTTTCCCGAGGAATACGACCTTGATACTCGCCATTAGTGCTAGACTGCATCGATAGGTACACTGCCTTAGATTGTAGCTAACACGAGTAGCACACATCACTTTATTCATGAGACGTTGTGAATTGTGGAATTTAGATTGCTTTATGTAATTAAGAGATTCATTTAGTAATCAGAAAATTGAATAGCAAGAACTGGTTAATAATCACTTAGAGATAAGGATAATTGAATAGCCGGATTAAGAATTAACAAACCTTGATAGAGGCGGGTTAAACCTTAATGCTAATCGAATAATTGATCATTAGGAAGAGATTCCAACTTTAGGTTATTAGGTTTAGGAATTCGGTTATCTCGAGAGGGAGACCAAATTCAGTGAAGACTTCGTCCATGGGTAATTGCAATTGATAATCAATTTAATCTCTATCTTTACAAAAATCCAATTAACTTTTAAGTCCCCTATGGTTTGCTTTTCCTTCGAGAGTTTTCCTAAGTCCTTTCAGATAATTTGACATTTAATTACTTGTTTGCTCATAATTAATTATAGAACAACACTTCATTGATTTCTTTAGGTTAGATAACAAGACGCTACAGTAGGTCTAGGTTCACCCTTTCCCGAGAATACGACCTTGATACTCACCATTTGTGCTAGTCTACATTGATAGGTTCACTGCCTTAGATTGTAGCTGCGTAAATAGCAGAACGGGAGGAGACCAGGACTTGAGAATAGAACTCTTACTTACCTAATAAGGATTTACTTCTAATCTAGGATAAAGATAACCTTACTAACTATAAAAGATAACTTAAACAAAGTTCTATTTAGGTTAAAATACATGTGTGGCCACCCAAAATAAGCCATAAGACCCTAATTTACATAAGTCGTATAGATGGGCCTCATTAACATAAGCCAAGTTAGGCCCAAAGTCTTCATATGCTCCAATTCAGCTTCTTTGGTCTTTTTAAGCCCAATTAAATTCATTCAAGCCCAATAAACTGAATTAGATTAATGAGCCTAGAACTTAAATCCAATTCTTTAAGCCTTGATGTGTCCTTAGCCCAAATATCTTGAATAAGCTCATTGACTTGCAATTTGAATCGAACTATGAGTACTAGTTGAATTAGGATTCCTTTTGTTGCTTGAACTCCTAATATCATCAGGACTCCTTACAGGATTAGAATTCCTAGTTGAGTCAGGACTCCTTGCAGGATTAGAATTCCTTAGCTAGTAGGATTTGCATCATCAAGACTCCTTGTTGGAGTAGGATTCATTGTGCTAGTTTGGTTCGTATCATTAATATTATAGATAGATCAAGCTTAAAGCATAAAGATAACAGGCTTAATGAAGAGGACCAACAAACAAGGAATGCTAGGATTGTCAATGATGGGTTGGACTTGCCACAAGGTCCAATAACAAGGTCTACAACCAAAAAGCTACAGCAAGCCTTAAATAGCTTCTTCCAAGCATGGGCCAATAAAGAAAGCCCATTTGAAGGTCCAAGAACCACAACCATTAGAGAGCATCAACATTGGACCCTATACAATCTTATTAAGGTCCAAATCCAAAGATAACAAGGCAAGGCCGAAATCCATGGCCCATGAACTACAAAATATAATGAACTTTGTTTAGTGAAGGGATATTTTACTCTTTTCATGTTTAAGTTGTCTTCTAGGGTTTGTTTTAGTCTATAAAAATAAACCCTAGCCGAATTGATTGGGGATGATAACTAAATTGATGTTTGTTTATTCAACCTTGCTTGAATTCTTGTATTCTTGTTGAATGCATTTCACACGCCATAAAGATACGGGTGTGTTGAATCCGGAAACCTAACTTAAAACAAAATAAAAGGGAAAGAGAAAAGGCGGCGCAGAGCTAGAGAAAGGGAGAGAACTTTGAAGTATTCAAGACAAACCCTTAGAGCTAACTTCCAGATGACCAAGAAGAGGAAAATGGAGACGAATTCCACTTCAACATCATCAAGATACCTACTCTTGAGGATTGGATCGAAGATTCAAAGAGGGAAGAAAGAGATCTGAGATATAAAGTTTTGATACAGAGTTATTCAAGAGAGGATAACATCTCACCATTTGAGAAACAGGTGTTCATGTTCTTTTCGACTCTTGTCTACATTGTTCTCAATTCCTATTTTAGTTTATTCATAAACATGTGTAACTAATTTTGGCAAACCCATTTGGGGGCACTTTAGCAATGCTAGGCTTGCTTTGTGGTTAAATGATTAGATTACTAATTTAAGATTGTAGTGTTCATTCAAGTATAATAAAATTTATTCTTTCTCCTTCATTGCTGAACCAATTTAAGAACTCCTTTATAATTGAGAAATTCAATTGAGTTTGGACAACTGCTTATGTGATTAGGTGATCTGCATCCTAGAGATAGGTGTAATAGCTTATTGGAATAAGAACTAGACATTCTTATTAGCGGTAATTTGGAGATTTATGCTATTCTAAAATTGATTATTAGGAAGAGATTCCAACTTTAGATCTTCAAGGTTAGGAATTGGTTAACTAGAGAGAGAAGCCAACTCATTCAAGAGATTATCCATAGATCGCAATTCTTAATCAATCAATTCATAATTTATTGTTTATAAGCCAACTAGCTAAAGTGATCCCCAATTAGTTTAATTCATCTTATTATCCTTCTTCAACTCTCATTCTCTTTGTTAAAATTTAGCTTTCAATTGTATGCTCGATCATCTTTAATTAATAAGTTTCACCACCTTTTGATCGGTTAGATAATAGGAATAGCATAGTAGCAATAATTTCTCAGTTTTCATAGGGTATGACATTGATACTTGCCATAGCTAGATTACATTTGATAGGTGCACTTGCCTATAGATTGCTAGTTGTGTTTAGAACGCATCAATGATATCAATACACGATCAACTAGTTCTTTTTCTTCATATTTGTCCAAGTACTGGATTTATAGCTACAATCTTAGGCAGTGAACCTATCGATGCAGTCTAGCACTAAGGCCGAGTATCAAGGTCGTATCCCTCGGAAAAGTGAAACCTACAATTACTACTTTGTTCTTTGTTATATTAGCCTAAAATAAATGATGAATAATTTCTAAATTTACTAATAACTACGAGCTGAGTTCTAAGTGAGATGCAGGAATGAATGGATAAATGAAACAACCAAGACAAGAAAGCAAACCCAAAGGGAACCTGAACTAGTTGGCAATCAAACAAAAGATAACAGATTGATGAGTCCAATTATGCTACCTATGGACGAATTCCTAAACTCATGAACCTAAAGTTGGAATCTCTCCCTAAAGATTGATCCTTAAATTAGCATTAAGCTTTAATCCGCCTCCATTAAGCTTTGTTAATTCTTAATCCGGCTAGTTAATTATCCTTATGTCTAAGTGATTATTAACCAGTTCTGGCTATTTAAATTTCGAACTGCTAAATGAACTTCTCAATCACATAAAGCAATCTAAACACCACAATTCACAACGTCTCATTCATTATCTAATTATACTGAAAGTAAGAAGGATACAAAACTAAACTCAAACAATCCAACAATTTAATACTAAGCCGACATAGTAAAGAAATCCCAATGGATTTAATTAATCTAGCTACACATGTTCATGTTTAAAACAACTAGGAAATCAATTACAATGAAAGAATAAAAAAAATGAAACATATACACCCTTTTCTCTCGAATTGGATGAACAGCTCCAAATCTAAATCAGCACTACAATTCATCTCTCCAATTGCCTCTCAATTTGCTCTACTACTGTTTTGCACTCGGAACATTGCGATTCTGGGATTCTCCCTCTCTGCAACTCTCTCGAACTTAGTACTCTGCAAAAACCGAACCAGCCGCTAAGACTCTCTCTCCCCCCCTTATAGCACAAGAAATCGTTTTCCCTATATAATTATCCTAGCATGGCTGTGGTGAAGGCTGTGTTGGTTAACACGGCTGGAGTCCAGGCCATGCTGAACCTGCGGATCTCGCAAATTAGGTCTTCTTCCTAGTCGTGCCTTCGCCGGTGCTGATCAGGATGGCCTTTACCTAGGCCGTGCTCAATGTTTGAAATGCGAGCCCTTGTCTGAAATGCAAAAGAACACAAAACACGAGTGATCTTGGAATAAAAGCACAATAACTTCTAAGAAAATACACAATAATATGCAAGCAAATATGTGTAAAACTATGCACATCAGTGCCTATGATTGCCGCTTCCACGCGCTTTCTTTACTCAACACTCGTGTTTATGCTCCCCAAATAAAACCAAGGAAATATTTGATTTAGTTTAACTGAAAGTATTCATTAACCTTGAATAATGTGGCTACACTTAGTTTGTATAGTGAAAGAAATAAATCTAATTCCTAAATAGAATAAAGGAAATAAACTAATTAGGAATTGTCTAAAAGATATGCTAAATAAGAGTTTCCTAAATAATAGAATAAGGAACAGTTAATCTTTACTAAATAAGAATTGACTAAATAATCAAGCAAAACTTCCCAAACAATGAAGTGTGCGGCTGCCTCCTTATTCCCTAATGAAGAACACACCAATTTGACAAAAAGGATGTCAAAATGTGCCTCCCGTACTTCCTATTTGAAGAAGCATGCGCCTTTAGCTAAATAGGAAGATAACGTGGTATTTCCCTTCTTTCCTCTTCAAGTATTAGGATATCCTCCTTGTGCACACATATTCTGCCCACGCTTGGTTTCTTCAAGCCCATCATATTGAATTAAATTAACAAGGCTAAGAGCCTTAATTAAATCGAACTCTCCACAGGTTAACATATTTTTGGCCCAAATCTCTTGAATGAGTCCATTAAGAGCTTCCTTCATGCGTTGGCCTTAGATCTTGTAATTGGCCCACTTTGAATGTGTAAAGGATCCATTGGATCATGACTCGAGTCTTGGAGCTTAGTATTGTGATTCGCATCAACAAGTTCTTTGTTCTTTTCCATACGACTAAGCGTAAGGATCAAATCAAAATGATTTAAATAAACTAAATATGAATAAATAAATAAAGAACGATAAACAAATTGGATCCAATAATTATTTGCAAATTGGAACATATATTCCTTCTTGGTTTTTTCGACTTTATGGAGCATCTTTTGATACAGTTGTCTTATGAAGCAAACATTGGTGGTCTAATCCAATATCGATGGATGTATCCATTTGAAAGGTAAAATAAGAAAAATTTTGATAATATTATTTATTATCATAAAATAATACTTATATAATATTATTCAGTTATTCTCATCTAAATTTCTTGGACACTTGAAAAAGAATGTCATTAATAAAGCGAAGGCGGAAGCTTCAGTATGTAATGCATACTTAGTAGAAGAAGGGAAACTTTCAATATTCGAACATCCTAGTTGACCATATGAATGATAAAAGAAAAGGAGGTTGTCTGACATTGAAAATAAAGCTGCACGAAAATATATTTTATTAAATTGCGAGGAGGTTAATCAACATGTGATGTAAGTATTGCAAAAAAACTTATTTTGTTCTGATACACCTATGTGTTACAATTACTAATATCGAATTTGATATGTAGGTTATATATTGATGAGTTAAAAAAGGCGTCACCTTACATTATTGATGCCGAGCTTGATGTTAAGCTTGACAATAATTTTGTACGATGGTTTGAGAATTATGTAGGTCAATTATTGTTTGTGAAAATAATTAATTGTGCAAATGAAGTATTAAATTTTCGATGCCTTTACGTTGCTTTCATTATTAGGCGCATCATAATATTGATAATGAGTTCATCAAAGATCTTGTTAAACGCCCTTTATACACCATAGAGTCATTTCCTATTTATTTCATTAATGGCTATAAATTTCATACCGAATTACATAGTTCGATAAAGTCCACAATGAAAAGTGAAGTTTATATAAAGGGCACTAATTATAGCAAGATTGAGAGTGACTCCTACAGACGCTTAACAGAGGTTCTATGGTGAGAAAACATGAGACTACCAATTAAGCCACTGTTCTATTCAAGCGGGAATGGTTTGAACCAATAAAAAATATTGATATGAAGGTTGATAAAACAAGTGGATATGAACCATAGGCGCAAGCTCATTAAGTATGAATCATCCATTCTTATAATGCAAACTGCACATGTATATTATGTACCTTATTCTGGTTTGAGAAAAGATAAGTATGACTAGTGGGCGGTTTCTAAAGTTAAAGCGAGGCCTGTTGTGGATGTACGTGAAGCTGTTGAGGAACAAGTTGTCACTATCACGATATTCCAATAAGATGAGCCTGCTAATCTCCAACTATCGGATCAAGAGCAAGTTATTCCATTACACATTTTACATGGAGAATTTGTTGATTTAGATGATGACTCAGATGATATGGTAATTGAGTCAGAATCTGAAGTTCTAGATGAAGATGAAAGTGAAGAAAATGTGGATACTAGTGATAATAGTTAATGTAATTGTATTTGTTTTCCGTGTTGTACTTTATAAGTGAGTATTTTAATATTTATAATTTAGTGAAGTGCCACATTTAACATTTTCTATTTATTTTTTATGCTTTTATTATTTGTTATATTTTTTTGTAGACATGTTGAGTAGAAAATGAGACATTAGTAGGTGTAGATCGACATCAGGTTATGCTCCATGGCCACAAACTCTTTTGACTTCACATTTGATGGCACCTCCAGCACCATCACCATCTCCATCGCTATCCCCGTTGCCTTTACCTATTCTTTTGCCTTCGCCTTTGCCTTTGCCTTTACCTTCGCTTTTGCCTTCGCCATCACTACATGTACCTCTTTTCACGAAAAGACAGTCAGTAGGGCTCTACTTGTGCTTCTGTAGCTCCTTCTAGCGACTTTTCCTATTAAATATAAATATAAATATATGTAGTATAAATTTAGCTTGATATTTTTTTTATTTACCATTTGTGTAAGGAAGATTTATGTTATATCTATACTATATATGTTCATTTAAATGAATTAGTGGTATAATTTTCATTAATGATAACTATCTATTGAGAAACTAATTAACATTGTCACGACTAGATCTTTAGGCACGTCGCCAGCGCTAGGGAATAGGTAGGCATAAGGCCACCGAAACCCCTAGCAAGCCTGACCATTTACTAACTTAATCAAAGTATAGTTCAGATTCTATCCATTATAAAATTTTGCATAACCAACTTTCAACCATCCAGATACTACATATTTAATTCAGTCTGTCAGCATAAATTAGGTAATACTTGGTTTAACATGCCAAAATAAAATAAAAAGTTTTGAAATCACTACTACAGATAATCTAGAATTCTAAAAAAAAACCAAACATACAAATAAAATTAGTTACATTAAACCCGAAGATGGAGGAAGTCGAGCTGCCAGGGGAGAACAACTGTGGAAAAACTAACAAACACCTGAAGAATAATTAAATTTGAGACTATCAGTCTCGAGAGTGAATTAAAATTATATAATCTAAAAAAAGATATATATATAACCATCTCGATAAAATATTTATTTAATTATAATAGAATATTATATCATAATAAAACCGGTATCATGCCATGATCCAGTAAAATACAATTTAGACATTATAGGACGAGTACCTCAGTAGAACTCTAACCCCAACACGAACAGCCTTTCCGCTCTCTCACTCTAATAGGACTGGCACCGAGAGAGCGGAGCTCGACCAGGGTCCTTGAATCCAGTCTGTTCATTTGATTCCCAATAAAGCCGGCGCCTAGAGAGCTACGCTCGACCAGGGACCTTTAATCCGGCAATCAAAACTTCACAGTCCAGAGAGTTGAACTCGATTAGGGCAAGTCTTAAAAATATTAATGATGAATATCTATTGACAAACTAATAAATATTGTCACGACCCTATCTGTGGGCCCGTGACCGGCGCTAGAGAATATGTAGGCATAAGGCCACCGAAACCCGTAGCAAGCCTCATCATTCACTAACTTAATCAAAGTATAATTCAAATTCTATCCATAATAAAATTTTTGCATAACCAACTTTCAACCATCCGGATACTACATATTTAATTCAGTCTGTCAGTACAAATTAGTCAATACCTAGTTTAACATGCCAAATTAAAATAATAAGTTTTGACATCATTACTGCAGAGAATCTAGAATTCTAAAAAACCAAACATACAAATAAAATTAGTAACATAAACGCGAAGATGGAGGAAGTCAGGCTACCAGGGGAGAACAACTGCGGAAAAACTAACAAACACCTGAAAAAATAATTAAATTTGAGAGTATCAGTCTCGAGAGTGAGTTAAAATCATATAATCCAAAAGAAAATACATACAACAATCTCAATAAAATATTTATTTAATCAAAATAAAATATTATATCATATTAAAACGTGTATCATGCCATTATTCAGTAAAATACAATTTAGATGTTATAAGATGAGTACCTCAGCAGAATCCTAACCCTAACACTAACAGCCTTTCGGCTCTCTCTCACTCCAATAGGACTGGCGTCGAGAGAGCGGAGCTCGACTAGGGTCCTTGAACCCAGTCTGGTCATTTGATTCCTAATAAAGTAGGCGTCCAGAGAGCAAAGCTCAACTAGGGACCTTTAATCCAATAATCCAAACTTCACAGTCTAGAGAGTTGAACTTGACCAGGGTAAGTCTCAAAAAATATTATTTTACTACCTTTCTCAGATCTATACCGGTGCTCATGTGGTCCTGATGCAATCAGTTAGGTAGCATGTTCTACTGCCATCTCATCCCGAGTCAATATGCAATCATAATATTAATGATGTAGAAAATGATATATAAATAGTAAATAGATAATTAATTCCATAAAATGGTTATTTAGATGAATAATAAATAAATAAATAATTTAAATCTATAAATTAATTAATCAAAATTGCTATATAAAATTTTGGCATGACACAAGTATACTAAATATATGACTTTAACTCACAGTTCTTATGACCCCCTTGGTCTGCTCCTAAGCCTCGGGTGGAGCGAGCTAAAACGATGAATTATCGAGATGCTTGATAAATCGATTGACTCACCTTCAGCCGCCAGAGTCCAATCGATGATCCGAGCGTTCCTACGGACTCGAGACAACATGCAGACGATGATTCTAGCATCTGATTCTCCAATCCAGTCCCCGATCATTCTGATACATCACAAACAGTTGCAACCGTCGATTTACCAACGGAGTCCGATCGCTGCAGAAATAGTGCTATTGGACAGCTGCTTCGGCAGCCAGCTTCAATGCACCTCAGGCGAGCTCCTCCACCATCTGCCATCAAAGGCATCTCCCATTTCGCTCCTTCTCTTCCTTGTCTCCTTCTTCTCATTTCCTTTCTTTTCTTTCTTTTTCTTTTCATATCACCATTTAGTCCCTACATTCTTTAGTTAAAGATTATTAATCCCTGAAAGATCTTTTAAAACCCTTAAGCTTAATATCACTCTTTTAATTAAGCTCTTGGTTGCTACCTCTAAGCCAAATTAAAATTATTATAAATAGAGAGTTATTTATGTACCCTTGCTTTTATATTTGATATTACCATAATCCCCTACTGACACTATTATTTACAAAAATACCAACCGGTATATTTTCCAGTAAAGCCCATATTAATTCAACTCTAGTTTTAGTCTCCTCCTCAAATATAAATTTCAATTTAATCTTAAACTAAAAATAACTCAATTAATCAATTTGTTTACTACTTTCAATTAAATCCAACACCACCATCTTGCTAATTAAAATTTACCTTTTCTTCAAATAATTTTTTCAAAATTATTATTTTTATATCCTCCAATTAGGCAAATTTAATTATACTTATATATACTAAGTAACAAGGATGATACTTACAAGAAGTAAATCACTTTTTATATAATTCGCCTAGCAAGTTCTTATTTAATTAAACTTATTAAATATGGGTTACTAATTCCTTAAATTTTTATCTAACATTTAAAATCCTTTTTAGAATAGGATCTCATCAATAATTTGTCATGATTTATCCAATTTAAAAAATAAAATCCTTTACTCTAATCACATGCATTAAATTTTAAAACTTCTAGTTTTATTATTATCATCATCATAATCTTTATTAGTTATTATTATTATTATTATTACTAAAAATAAATTTTAGGTATTATAAAGAATAAATGTTTATACAAATCATAAATTTTTTTTAATATGCATCACAAAAACAATAAAAGCTTTCATAAATAATCAATATTCTTATGGCTTTTTCTGTAGTGTACCTAGGTGTAGTGTCCACCTAGAAATTGACATGCTATTAAAAGTAAACATCAAGTAAACTTAATGCTATAGTAGGTTACTTAAGTTGTAGTGGATTTTTATTTTATTATAACATGTGACTAATTAAGTAAGTAAAGTGAATTGGGCTGATTTCTACATAGAAAGATTTAGATTGAAGGATCCAAATTCAGTTTTCTTGTGATTTTTCTATAACATAATTAGGTCCTTTATTTCTCTGAGTTTTTACATTACTCTTTCATAAATGGAAATAGAAGAAAATTTACCCTTTTTTTTTTACCTGGCTTCATTTTCTCTATATCCTTTCATTTGAAGTGTCCTTACTTTGCAACTTCAGTATACTCTCATGTTTATAAGAATATAAATAAATAAATAGGAGGAAAAATAAAATGCCTTAGTGCATAAATTAGTCCAGACATAAGAAAAAAAATGTAATTCTATAAAACTAATATTTTGGCAATGAAGATTTAGAAGGGAGAATGATTGAATGTAGTCCATTTGGCATAAAATTTTCAAATTTGCTTCTAGTTATTCTAGTTTTTAAAATATATTTTTCAGAATTTATTTTTAAAAAAGAAATAGAAATTTTAATTTTTTCTTCAAATTATTTTTAAAATTTGAAATAGCTAAAGAAAGAATCATAAATTTTATTGTGAAAAGCTATGCCAAAAATGTGAGTTACAAGTGAGTGAGAAAATAACATAATATTAGTGATAACACTAGTTTCACGTGAAATTCCTTTCCCCTACAATGCTTATAACATGAAACCCGGTCTATGATTCTATATGGACCAAAGTTTAGAAGTAGCACTATTTGTGCACGGATAAGAAGATAGTATAATAGCTTTTTTCTTTTTTTTTCAAATTGCAAAAGTCCCCGCTTCTTTATATTTTTATTAATATTTACCGTTTTAATTTTTTAAAATTATAATAAAATAAATTTATAAAAATTAATGTTATATTAAGAATTATATATTGACTAAAATTTTTATACATTTATAAGAATTAGTCATTTATTTACGTGTTAAATGACTGATATAATTATTTTATGGTCACTATTTGAAATATTTTTATTTTGACATGTGTATTTATTTTTGAGACATTAAATTTTTATTTTTTAATTGTAATAAAATGAATTTAAAATTAATATTATATCAAAAATAATATCTTAAATACATCTTTTTACATATTTATGAAAGCAAGTTATTTACTTATCTGTTGTATGACCATCGTAATTCTTTTAATTATAAATAATAATATAATTTAAATTTATATATAAATTCAATATTTTAACGTCTTAGTTAGATTTTTATATTTTAAGATTTTATGAATACAAAATGATAAAAATTATAAATAGATTAATAGAAAAATATAAAATTATACATAAACTTGAATTCTACTTGTCAATAATAAGTACATGTATCACAATTAAAAATAATAACAGATGTTGAAATATTTTTATTAAACTAGATACACTATAATGAAAATCGTATCCATTAATTCATTTAATGAATGTATATAATATATATATATATATATATAACATAAATCGTCCTTACACAATTGGTAAATAAAAAAAAATATTGGAATAAAGTTATACTACAAATATTTATATTGTAATATACATATTTTTTCAACAAAATTCACTTAACAAATAATGAACAGTTAACATTTTCAACAAAATTAAATTAACAAATAATGAATATAATTTTTTTTAAATTGCGTCAGCATCTAACGCGCGTTAGTGTTTGACGTTCGTGTAAGACTTAAAACACAGATTTTTGTACAAGTAAAATGATGCTGGATGGACCTTTAAGTTCATAAAACTACGTGCAAAGGGTGTAATCGGGTTTTCTCTACCTTTACTCTTTATTGTAATTGTATTCTTGTGGATTTTGATAATGGACATGATTAGCTAGATTGATTAAATCCATTGGGATTTCTTTACTATGTTGGCTTAGTATTATATTGTTGGATTGTTTGGGTTAGTTTTGTATTCTTCTTACTTTCAGTATTAATAAGATAATGCATCATTCATGAGATGTTGTGAATTGTGTGTTTAGATTGCTTTGTGTGATTGAGAAGTCTATTTGGTAATTAGAATTTTGAATAGCAAGAACTGGTTAATAATTGCTTAGAGATAAGGATAATTAACTAGCCGGATTAAGAATTAACAAAGCTTAATAGAGGCGGATTAAAGCTTAATACTAATTTAAGAATCAATGGTTAGATAGAGATTCCAACTTTAGGTTATTAGGTTTAGGATTTCAGTTATCTTGAGAGAGAAACCGAATTCAGTTAAGAATTCGTCCACGGGTACCGTAATTAGACTCACCAATCCTTTATCGTTTGTTTGATTGCCAACTAGTTTAGGTTCCCTTTGGGTTTGCTTTCTTCTCTTGGTTATTTTAGTTATCAATTACTCATGCATCTCCCTTAGAACTTAACTTTTAGCTATTAGTTAGTTTAGAAATTATTTATCACTCATTTTAGGTTAATATAATAAAGAACAAAGGAGTAACTCTGTGCTTTTACTTTCCCGAGGAATACGACCTTGATACTCGCCAATAGTGGTAGACTGCATCGATAGGTACACTGCCTTAGATTGTAGCTAACACAAGTAGCACACATCATTATAACATGGACTTCTGTCCATGAATCTATATTGAACGAAGTCCATAATACACGTATGGTGTACTTTCTTTCTAAGATGTATAGTGCATTTTACTTCTAAAATATATAATTTTTTATTAATTTTTAAATTTTTAAAATTATAATAAAATAAATTTATAAAAATTAATATTATATTAAAAATTATGCATAAACTTGAATTCTACATATTAATAATCAGTACATGTGTTAAAATTAAAAATTATATGTATCAGAATATAGTAACACATGTCAAAAAGTTTTTATCACACCATGTACATATTAATATATTTTTATTCATTTACATGTCTTAAAATGTTTATTTTCTATATGTATAACATCCATTAGATGTGATATTCTATAATAATTAATTTTCTTTATATTGAAATATTCATTATCAGTAAACTTAATATTCATTATGGTTAATATTCATGTTCATTTTGTTAGATGTATTATTCATCAATGTTCATTGTCTGCATATATAATATTCATTACAGTTAATATTCATGTTCATTTTATTTGACATATTATTCATGAATGTTCATTGTCTGTGTATATAATGTTCCTCAATATTCTCAAATAAAATAGTCATTTTGTAGTGTACTTAGGTGTTGTATGCACCTAGAAAATTTTAACCACTAGAAAACTTTTAATCCTAGCCATTAGATTAAAGAACTTTCTACCTTATCAACTGGTAATATTTTCTCTATTTTTGAAACCTATAAACTGTTGGAAGTGTTTTTCACCACAATCTACTAATAGTGTGGAATTTTATCTCTTTTTCAACTATTTGGTATACTTATCAATTAAATCATAACTGTTTAATTTTTAATAATTTTAGCTAGTTATTTTGAAATTAAAATTAGAAATTAAAAATATAGTCTCTAAATAATAAGTTCTCAGTAGAGTTTTCTTTCATTTTTAATGATGATTTTGTTATTATTCAAGATAGATAAAGTAAAAGTAAGTTAAGAAACTCAACTCATAGACAAGTTAAAATAACTCAAACATCGAATTTTCTTAATAATCAAAAGCTAAGCTTGACGTCAAGAAACTTAAGTTTAAAATTCAAGTTCATCAGTTGTTAAGTCTGAGTCTCTGCCACTGCGATCGGTGGAGCCAAAATCGGTAAGTTCTATGTTTGATACTTTCCCTTATGAAGATGTTACTATGTCTTTTATGATTTTGTTAAGAGATGTTTGGATGAGAAATAACAATGCAGAACAAGGTAGTTATAATAAAGATGGAGAAAGATCAATTAATCATTTGTTGTTGATTCAGAAATAGAGAAGATCATTAAGGTTAGCAAGATTTGCAGAAGTTTAAATGTAAGTAATGTATGAAATTATTTTGATCTTCTCAAGCACTGATTACGCATTAAAAAAATTTACTATTTAAATAGAACATGGCTAAGAAGAAATGACAGTAGTGAACAAATTTTTGAGTATTTTTGACTCTGGACAAGCATCAGTGGACATAAAAGAGCAAATCTTTTGAGTTCTTCCATGGTTGCTCTTACTGCTACTATTGTTGTTACTCTTTTGAAATCTTATTTTCTAACAGGGCTTATAATTAGATGTACTATTGATGGAGTTCTATTATTTGTGCCCTTGTGCTAGTGCTTGTGCTTTGATTTATTTGTATTCGCTGCAAAAATAGGAGAAGGAAAAACAATACCCTGGTCTAAGAGCATTTCAAAAATGCATATAAGGTGTTTGATTATATGTTTAAGAGTGTGGTTTTCTTGCTACTGTTCTTAGTTTGAATATAACTTCTAATTCTCACTAATGAAAGCCTTTATTTTCTTAAAAAAAAAAAAAATTTACCAAAGTTGAATAAAAATCCTAAAGTTTTTAGAATGACAATTAGTGTTTTGAGTTCAAAATCCAAAAGATAATGAAGCATCCATTTCCAGCAAAGTTTTAGTTTTTTCCTTCCCTTTGAAAGCAAGAAAAATTTCTTTCTTCATTTCCTTTTCTTCTTTCTTTTCTTGATGAGATATATCAATGCTAAGGTCAAGTTAGATTGATCAAGCAAAATCTACATATGTAAATCCCGTAATATAAATTATTTTTAACATGTATAGAAATTATGCTGATGCAATATTTTTTATTTGAATTATTATATTTATATATTAACTAATATATAGCTACTATACTTACACAACAGTTCTAATTTAAAAAATGGTATGTTAACTAATGCATTACTTTTATAATTAAATGATTTTTAATTCTAAGATATATTAATTATGCTTTAATATTAGTTCATATAAATATAGTAGATATATTAATTAATAAATTAATAATTATTTTTCATTTTGTGTGATATATTATCAATTATATTTTCTTATGTTATTATATGTATTTAATTAATAGTATTAATTAACTTTTATGCATATAAATATTTTCTAAATAAAGAATTTTATTTAAATTTAATAAACTAATAATATTTATAATCAAAATAATAGCAACAATCGTGCACGTAATTAATATTAGAGGTGACAAATCAAACCAAAGATGCTTTAAATTGTATTTATTTATATTTTCTAAATAAATAGATGACGAATTATGGATTGTAGGAGGAGGATTACTCTTTCTTTTCTAAGTTTTTATTAATATATAATTTATTATTATAAATTATGAGAATTGTAAAAAAAAAGGGTTGTGTGTTAGATCGAGCCAAATCACTAGTTGGTGCATTAGGTATTGAAAGTGTGATAATAAATAGGAAAAAAATTGATAAGATTGCATAAGGTTAAAAAGATAAAGTTAGGATTGGAATTTGAATTTTTGAACACCAAAAGTTTGGTAAGAGCAAAGCTAGTGGTTTTAGTTGAAAAATATATTTTATTTCTATCAATTATTTTATATATCTATGTTTGATTTGATATTTAGACAACGAAATATTTTATTTTTTACACATTATATTAATTTCATTTTCATATTCATAATGAATACATCATTCATATACTACAAGTAGGAAAAAAATATTTCGGGACATGATAAGTATATTTTTGTGAAGGAAGGGAGAAAAGTTACATTGATACCTCTTTCTCCCAAGAAAGGCCAAAGCTTTGACACGGTACTAGGACATCATTTGTAAGATCAAGAAGGGTGGGAAGAAGCCTGAGATTTCAGAGCCAGAATTATGGGAGAAATGGCAGCATCATTGGAACAAGCCAAAAGTGAAACGGATCTCACAGTTGTATGCAAAGAATAGGATGTCGCAGTCTAGTGATGGATCTAAGCCATCTATTCACATCAGAAAAACTACTACCTATTACGAGTATAGGAGACGACCTGTAAGAATTTTATTAAAGTTAGTTTAAGTAACTATATAAATTCTTATATATTTTATGACATCAATGTAGTATTTAAATAATATGTACTGTTCTTTAGGCTACACAACTAGGTCGACTACCTACTGCTGCAAAGTTATTTGTTCACCCATATACTAAGAATAAAGATAGTCATACTTTCATTGATCAGAAGTCCATATCTATTCATGTAGGCTAATTCTACTTTTTAAAATAATTTGCATCTTATCAGTTATCTCTATTATATATTAGCATTTCACTTTTTCTTTAAATATTTGCTAGGATGTTCTTCAGGCTAGGCGAGAGCAGATGACACATGTAGATGAGACTTTGGATGAGAGTGAGCTTTATCTCAAAGCATATGAGTTCTTTCTACCATCTATTGTCTCTTCAAGGACTCACAGACCAACTATGAACATGTTGCTGAAATTACTTCATTATATGCATCTCAAACATCAAAACATCACATTCTCGCTTATATTACTCTTAGATTATTGAAAGCAACATGATTTTTCCTTTACGTATGTGGATTTATATCTCATCCTACATGATCATCAAGCTAAGCCCCAATGCCACTAGTCAAGCTTGTCAATTGCGTTCCTCTGAATTCTTATACCAATCCTTATGTCATCAGGAGTCCTCATGCCAGGAGTCCTCTGAATTCTTATACCAATCCTTTTTCCAAGCATTGGATCAGTGCCTATGATTATTGCTTCAACACGCTTTAACTCAGCACTGCTATTTACACTCACCAAATAAAACCAAACCATCATACAAGACATAGATTAGAAAGAGACGAACAAAAGAAAAGAACAAAGGAGAACATAGAAAATATTATAAGTTCTTTATTCTCTTCCATGGCTAAATGTAAGGATCAAATAAAATTGATTTAAACACAATGGTAGACAAAGAAAAAATTAGAAAGGAATAACATGAGCAATAAGTTTAGGTTCACTAGTGCGTGTTTTCATAAGTCTCCAAAGTTCTTGAAGAACATGTAACTTAATTCTCTGCAAAGAAAGATATTGACCAGTCAACTCCTCTCTAGTTCTTATTTGACTTTAGTTTAGTCATCTTTCTTTACAGGTTCTTTCAAGAACTTTGCAGACTTATGAAGACAAATACTTACGAACCTAGACTTATTGCTCATGTCCTTCCTTTCTTTGTGTTCTTTGTCTACCCTTGTGTTTATATCAATTCTATTTGATCCTTACACTTAGGCATGGAAGAGAATAAAGAACTTATGATTTTCTTCCTTACCGGATACGAAATACAAACTGTATTCTCATTTGTTCGTTTCATTTGTTCCTCTCTTTTTATTTTATATCTTGTATGATGGTTTGGTTTTATTTAGCGAGCATAAACAGGAGTGCTAAGTTAAAGCGCATGGAAGTGAAAATCATAAGCACCAATCCAATACTTGGACAAATGTGATAAAAGAAATTTAGTTGATCCAATACCGATCATCGACGAATCTTTTAGAGGAAAGAGGAATGCTAAGAATCTAGGCACGCTTAAATATCCTGATTCAAGATTTGCACTATTGGGATCTCCATCATTCCTTATTTCTCTAAGCACGAGGAATCTTGATGACACAAGGATTGGCATAAGGCATCGTGGGAATGCAATTAACATTGACCAGTGGCATTAGGGCTTCGGTTGATGATCAAGCAAGTGAGACATAAATCCATGCGCTTAAGGAAAAACTCATGTTGTTTTCAATAAATCAAAGTGTAATACAAGCAAAAATGCAAGCACTTTGATGTTTGGGATGCATATAATGAAGTACTTTGGATGGGAGTGTTATTAGGTAGCTCAACGCGAATTTTTCCTTGTTTTGATTAAATTGACTCAAAAAATTTGGAATTATGATAGTCGTTGATCAGTCAATTCCTCTCTAGTTCTCAATTTGATTGTAGTTTATTCATTTTTCCTTATTTATTTACTCATATTTAGCTTCTACTTCTTCTTATGGAATCAGGCTTTCGCACCATGAAAACTGCATGCAACCAAATATTTTAGGCTAGTGAGCATATAATTTCATTTTTCTACCTTGGAGAGAATTAAGTTATAGGTATTTCAAGAACTTTGCGAACTTATGAAGACTGGCGCTATCAAACCTAGGCGTACTGCTCACATTCTTTCTTTCTTTTGTGTTCTTTGTCTACCAAGAACCCATTTTTGGCCCCTGTAGAGTCGATTCAGACTATGCAGAGCCGATCAGCTATGTTCATAGCCGAATTAGCTTTGCATAGAGTCTATCGGCATTATAGGTTAAGGCATAAATCAATTTGATTTGATCCTTATGCTTATCCATGGAAGAGAATAAAGAACTTGCGATTTCTTTCCTTATCGGATCCGAAATTCTACCTATGTTCTCATTTGTTCTTTTCTTTTGTTCCTCTCTCTCTAATTTATGTGTTATATGATGGTTTGGTTTTATTTGGTGAGCATAAATAAGAGCGTTGAGTTAAAATGCGTGGAAGTGACAATCATTGGCACCAATCCAATGCTTGGACAAATGCGATGAAAAAAATTTAGTTGACCGAATATTGATATCATTTTTCGAATAATCACACATGAATCTTTTGGAGGAAAGAGGAATGTCGAGAATCGAGGCATGCCCAAATATCTAGATTCAAGATTTGCGCCGTTAGGATCTCCATCAATCCTTGTTCTCTAGGCATGAGGACCATTTATGACACAAAGATTGGCATAAGGGATCATGGGAATGCAATTAAAAAGCTTGATTGGTGGCATTGGAGATTAGCTTGATGATCAAGCAAGACGAGATGTAAATCCATGCGCGCAAGGGAGAAATCATGGGAATGCAATTAAAAAGCTTGATTAGTGGAATTGGGTATTAGCTTGTTGATTAAGCAGGACGAGACATAAATCCATGAGTGTAAGGGAGAACTCATGTTGTTTTCTAAATCCAAGGATAATATAAGTAGGAATGTGAGCTTTTTAATGTTTTGGACGCATATAATGAAGTGTTTTGGGTCGGAGCATTATTAGGTTGCCCAATGCGAATTTTCCTTTATTTTCATTAAACTAGCTCATAAAAATTAGGATTATAAGAGTTATTGACCTGTCAACTCCTCTTTGGTTCTTGATTTGAATTTAGTTTATTCATCTTTCTTTAGTTATTTACTCATATTTAGCTTGTACTTTCTTCTTCTTATGGAATGAGGGATTTCATACTATAAAAACCACATGCAACCGAATATTTGAGGCTAGTGAGCATATTATTTCAGTTTTCTACATTGCTAAGTTATAGGTTCTTTCAAGAACTTTATGAACCTATGAAGACCCGCACTAGCAAACCTAGATGTATTGCTCATGTCCTTCCATGGAAGAGAATAAAGCACTTATAATTTCATTCCTTATCGAATCTGAAATCCTACCTCTATTCTCATTTGTTTGTTTCTTTTATTCGTCTCTTTCTGATCTATGTCTTGTTTGAAGGTTTGGTTTTATTTGGCAAGTGTAAACAAGATTGTTGAGTTAAAGCACGTGAAAGCGACAATCATAGGCACTGATAAAATCCTTGGGGAAAATGCCAAGAAAAAAATTAGTTGGTCAAGTACTGATATCATTCTTCAGTAATCACGGACGAAACTTTTAGAAGAAAGAGGAATCGAGAGTCAAAGAACGCCCAAATATTCTTATTCAGGATTTGCACCTTTAGAATCTCCATCATTCATTGTTCTTCTAGGCACAATGACTCCTGATGACACAAGAATTGGCATAAGAAATCATGGGAATGCAATTACCTAGCTTGACTGGTGGCATTAGGAGTTAGCTTGATGATCAAGCAGGACGAGATGAAAATCCATGCACGTAAAAGGAGAAATCTTATTATCTTCAATAAATCCAAGCATATTACAAGAGGGAATGCAAGCGTTTTGATGTTTGGGATACATATAAGGAAGTAACTTGGGTCAATGATGGTTGTTACCTATGCAGCTACAATCTAAGGCAGTGTACCTATCGATGCAGTCTAGCACTAATGGCGAGTATCAAGGTCATATTCCTCAAGGAAGTGAAAGCCCAGAGTTACTCCTTTGTTCTCTGTTATATTAGCCTAAAATGAATGATGAATAATTCCTAAATTAACTAATAGCTACTCTAATTGTTATCTAACTACGGCTACTAGGGAAGGATCAATTCAAGTTAAGGAATAACCCCTTGGGAATTCTTGTCTCTAGGGAATGGAAACTAAAGATGGAATTGATTGATTGATTTCAATTTCCATGGGAAAATCTCTATGCAATTAACGCCTTTCTCAAGGACACTAATATCTTAACTTAGATTAATTAGGTTGAAATCTCTTCCTAACTCTAATTATCCAAATTATCATTATGTACCATTTAACACTATTGAGAGTTGTTAATTCTCAATCCGGTAGAATGAACACCCTATCTCTATGCGAATTCAATTCTTGGTTGCAAAGGACAATCCAAACCTAAATGTCTTTCTTAAGAACATTCAAATCCCAATAATCATTCAATAAGATATGAAGAACAAATCAATAAGTATTTCCATTGCAAACCAATATTGAAAATCAATACATTCAATTCAAAAGTTAAGTACAAAAATCCCTAGATAAAGAATCCCAATGGGTTAACAAGTTTAGCTAATCATGTTCATTATCAAAACCCACAAGAATTCAATTACAACAATGAGTAAAGGTAGAGAAACTCGAATACACCCTTGGATGAGAGTAAACAACTTCAATTCCTCTTGCCCAATCTTGAATTGATTCTTGTTCCTCTCGCTTGAATTGAAGCCAATCAAAGAACCTCGCCCAATCTTCAATCTTTGAAGGGAATCCAATTGAAACCTTGGTCCAAATCTCCTTTTTCCTTGGTTCCAGCTTTAAAAACCCTTAGAGAGAGAAAGAAATAAGTTTGGGACGTCCTAACCCTACTTTGATCACATTTACCTCTTTTCTTTCTTTCAATTAATTCGTCCAACCACCACGAACATGGCCGTGTTGATGCCCATGTTGGGAACACGGACCCGGGCTGATGGCTGTGTTACCCTCTGTGGTCGTGCTCCTTAATGCATCTTTTTCCTGTTGTCAAATGCACCCAACATGGCCGTTTTGGTGCCCGTGTTGGGAACAGGGCCAGTGTTAAAACTAATATGGCCGTGTTCAGCTTCCTTATGCACAAACTTGACTTGTTTCGACAACTTTGACGTCCAATTCTACTCCAATTCTTCCCTTTATCACTCTTTGACTTCTTTTGGACCTAATGCATACAAACAGACGCATAGGGTGAGTGTTGGGACCAATTCACATCTAAATGTACATAAAATCAGCCTTAAAAACTCCATTTAGATGTGTGTATTCTACGCACATTAGTCAGAGTGTTACTTAGTAGCCACATGCGAATTTCCCCTTATTTTCGTTAAGCTGGCTCATAAAATTTAGGAATACGAGAGTTGTTGACTAGTTAACTCCTCTCTAGTTCTTGATTTAAGTTAAGTCTATTCATCTTTCCTTATTTATTTAATCATATTTAGCTTCTAGTTTCTTCTTCTTATGGAATAAGGGCTTTCGCACTTCTAAAACTGCACACAACTAAATATTTGAGGTTAGTGAGCATGTTATTTTAGTTTTCTACCTTGTAGAGAATTAAATTATGGGTTTTTTCAAGAAATTTATGAACTTGTGAAGACCCGCACTACGTATTTCCTTTCTTTTATGTTCTTTGTCTATCCTTGTATCTAAATAAATTCGATTTGATCTTTATACTTAGCCATTGAAGAGAATAAAGAACCTGCTATTTGTTTCTTTATCAGATCTGAAGTCCTACATATGTTCTCATTTGTTCTTTTCTTTTGTTCGTCTCATTCTAATATATATCTTGCAAGATGGTTTGGTTTTATTTAGTGAGCATAAATAGGAGTGTTGAGTTAAAGCACGTGGAAGCAACAATTATAGGCAGAGATCCAATGCTTGAAAAAATGCAAAGAAAGAAAATTAGTTGATAGAGTATTGATATCATTCTTCTAATGATCATAGACGAATCTTTTAGCGGAAAGAGGAACGCTAAGAATCGAGGCACGCCATAATATTATGATTCAGGATTTACACTATTGGGATCTCCATCATTCTTTTTTCCTCTAAGCACGAGGACTCCTGATGACACAAGGATTGGCATATGGAATCATGGGAACACAATTAACAAGCTTAATTGCTGCCATTAGGCCTTAGCTTGATGATTAAGTAGGAAGATATGTAAATCAACGCGTGTAAGAGAGAAATCATATTGTTTCAATAAATCCATTCATAATACAAGAGGGAATGTGAGCATTTTAATGTTTGGAATGTATATAATGAAGTAATTTGGATCATAGTGTTACTTAGTAGCCTCATGTGAATTGCCCATTGTTTTCATTAAGCTGGCTCAAAAAATTTGGGACTACGAGAGTTATTGACCAGTCAACTCCTCTCTAGTTCTTGATTTGACTTTAGTTTATTCATCTTTCTTTATTTATTTAATCATATTTAGCTTCTAGTTTCTTCTTTTTATGGAATGAGGAGTTTTTCACTATCAAAAGCACATGTAACCAAATATTTGAGGCTAGTGAGCATATTATTTCAGTTTCTTAGCTTACACGGAATTAAGTTACAGGTTCTTTCATGAACTTTGCTGACTTGTAAAGACTCGCACTAGCGAACATAGACTTATTGCTCACGTCCTTCCTTTCTTTTCTGTTCTTTGCCCACCCTTGTGTTTAAGTCAATTAGATTTGATCCTTATGCTTAGCCATGGAAGAGAATAAAGAACTTGCGATTTCTTTCCTTATTGGATCTGAAATCCTACCTATGTTCTCATTTGTTCTTTTTTTTTAGTTCCTCTCTTTCTAATCTATGTCTTCTATGATGGTTTGGTTTTATTTGGCGAGCATAAACAACAGTTTTGAGTTAAAGCGTATGGAAGAGATAATCGTAAGGATAGATGCAATGTTTGAAAACAATGCGAAGAAAGAAAGTTAGTTGATCAAGTATTGATATCATTCTTCGAATGATCATAAATAAATCTTTTGGAAGAAAGAAGAACGCCGAGAATAGAGACATGCTCAAATATTTTGATTCATGATTTGCAGCATTGGGATCTCCATCATTCCTTGTTCCTCTAGGATGAGGACTTCTGATGACATAAGGATTGGCGTAAGCAATCAGGGAAATGCAATTGAAAATCTTGAATTATGGCATTGGGGATTAGCTTGATGATTAAATGGGATGAGATATGAATCCACTCTCATAAGGGAGAATCATGATGTGTTCAATAAATCCGAGTGAATAGAAGTGGGAATGCGAGCCTTTTAATGTTTAGGACACTTATTATGAAGTAGTTTGGGTCAGAGTGTTATTAGGTAGGCCTATGCAGATTTTCTCTTATTTTTGTTAAGCTGGTTCTTAATATAACTTTAGTTTATTCATCTTTATTTATTTTTTTTCATATTTAGCTTATAGTTTCTTCTTCTTATGGAATGAGGGCTTTTATAAGCTTCATCGAAGGCATTGGGGCATCTCATGCTGCTTGATCATCAAGTCACGTCCTAGTGCCACCGCCCGAGATTGTCAATTGCATTCCTATGATTCCTTAGTGAAAATAAGGAGAAATTCATGTGGGCATACCTAATAACATGTCGGCCTAATATACTTCATTATATACCTCCCAAACATCAAAACTCGCTCATTTACGCTTGGATTAATTGAGGCACACCCAAAAATTTTGGTTCGGGATTTACATCATTAAGATCTCCATCATATCTTATTACTCTAGGCCTGATGACTCTTGATGATATAAGGATTAGCGTAAGGAATCATCATAACACAATTAACAAGCTTGACTAGTGGCATTGAGGCTTAGCTTGATGATTAAGCAGGACGAGACGCAAATTCACACACATACACTTCATAACAAGATGATCAATCTACTTGAATGTTTCTTAAGCATGCATTCCACATAAGAATAGAAAGATAAAAGCAAAACAACTTTTAGTTTTAATGACTAATTATCATTCAAATTTAACTTAATTCTATACATCAAAATTCGTACTACCCTTATATAGGCCTTAGAAAACCCTAAATCTTAACCAATAAAGATTTACATCCCATTTAGGATAAAGATGACCTTCCTAACTAAAAGAGATAACTAAATCAAAGTCCCAATTAGGTTAAAATACATGTGTGGCAACCCAAAATAAGCCATAAAATTCTAATTTACATAAGACATGTAGATGGGCCTCACAATATAAGCCAAGTTTGGCCTAAAGTGTTCATATGCTCCAATTCAGCTTCTTTGGTCTTCTTAAGCCCCAATTAGATTCATTCAAGCCCAATAAACTGAATCATATTAATGAATGTTGAACTTAAATCCAGTTATATGTCCTTAGCCCAAGTGTCTTACATAACCTCATTAACTTGAAATTTGAATCGAACTAAGACTCCTAGTTAAATTAGGATTCCTAGTTGAATTAAGATTCCTTTCATTGCTTGAGCTCCTAATGTCATCAAGACTCTTTACTAGATTAGAATTCCTAGTTGATTCAAGACTCCTTATAGAATTAGGATTCCTTGAGCTAGTAGGATTTGCATTATCAAGACTCCTTGTTGAAATAAGATTCGTTATGCTATTTTGGTTCCGATAATAGATAAATCATTTTACTTTTAATTAATCCAAGCATGAATGAGCGTGTTTTGATGTTTGGGAGGCATATAATGAAGCATATTGGGCCGGAGTGTTATTAAGGGCGCCCACGCCAATTCTCCCTTGTTTTCGTTAAGGAATCATGGATCGGGCAAGGCTTAAAGATGTTGATTTGAATGGCCATTATGACGAGGGCAATAAGAAAGAATCAAGGAAGGATCCATTAAGTTTGCCACAAGATCCAATTACAAGGTTAAGGGCTAAAAAGCTTCAAGAGTCCTTAAATGGCTACATGCAAGAGTGGGCTAACAATGGAAGTTCAATAGGATTCAGCCCAAATGAAATTCATAAAGAATAGGCTTTGTTTAATGTTCATAAAGTTCAAGTTTATGGAGGCCAAATGGGATTTATTTAATATTCTTAAAGTCCAAGTTTATGAAGGCTCTCCTTAGCTCTTAGTATCATATTTGATTAAATGTTAGAGCTTCTTAAGCTTGTAAGAAAACTCATATTAGGTTAGATTAGTTAAGTAAGAGTTCTATTCTTCTTAAAACCCGCACACAACCAAATACTTGAGGCTAATAAGCATATTATTTCAGTTTTCTACCTTGTAGGAAATCAAGTTATGTGATTTTTCAAGAAATTTGTCGACTTATCAACACTCGCGCTTTGAGCATAGACCTATCCCTCATAACCTTCCTTTCTCTTGTGTTCTTTGTCTACACTTGTGTTTAAATCAATTCAATTTGATCCTTAGGCTTAGCTGTATAGATGAGAATAAAGAACTTGTGATTTCTTTCCTTATTGGATCTGAAATCCTACCTATATTCTCATTTTTTTATTTCTTTTATGTCTCTCTTTCTAATCTCAATCTAGTATGTTGCTTTGGTTTTATATATGGAGCATAAACACGAGTGTCGTGTAAAAGCTCATGGAAGCGACAATCATAGGCACCGACCCAATGCTTCAGCGAATGCGAAGAAAGAAAATTAGTTGATCGTGTATTGATATCATTCTCCAAATGATCACAAAGAAATATTTTAAAGGAATGAAGGAACACCGATAATAGAAGGATGCCCAAATATTGTTAATTAGGATTTGAACCATTAGGATCTCCATCCTCCCTTTTTCCTCTAGGGACAAGGACTCCTATTCATGCAAGGTTGGGCGTAAAGAATCATGGGAACGCAATTAACAAGCTTGACCAGTGGCATTAGGGATAGGGATGTAAAGCTGATGATGCATCACATATTACTAATTCATTCCTAAGAAAAGTAGTATGTTTGCATGGCATGCCTAAGGCTATTGTTAGGGATAGGGATGTAAAATATTTGTCCTATTTTTTGAAGACGTTGTGGACTAAGTTAGGTACTAAACTGTTATTTTCTACTACTTGCCACCCTCAAATGGATGGCTAAATTATAGTGGTTAATAGGGCCTTAGGACAATTATTGCGTGCTATTGTAAAAGAGAATATCAAATCTTAGGAAGATTGCTTACCTCATGTAGAGTTTGCATATAATAGGAGTGTTCATTCATCTGCTCCTTGTAGCCATTTTGAAGTTGTTTGTGGTTTTAATCCATTAACTCCCTTGGATTTATTACCTTTGCCATTACAAGAGAGTGCTAACTTGGATGGTTCCAATAAGGCCGAATATGTTAGACAACTTCATGACAAGTTAAGGCAGCAAATTGAGAAGAGAAATGAGCAAGCTACGCATCATCACAACAAAGGTAAAAAACAAGTTGTGTTTGAACCTGGTGATAGGGTGTGGTTGCATATGCACAAGGAGAGGTTTCCTCTTCAAAGGCATTCTAAGTTGCAAGAAAGAGGAGATGGACCCTCGAAGAGAGTATAATGTTAGTACAACCTTTAATGTTTCTAATTTATCTCATTTAATTTTGAAGGTGCTAATCCGAGGACGAATTCACTTTAGGAAGGAAGGAATGATGGAAATCATAGTGCTCCTACAAACCCATCTGAGTAAGATCCTCTATATACAGGGAGTGGTTTAATCACAAGAGCAAGAGCTAAGAAGATTAAGGATGCAATGGCCTTATTTGCTCAAGCCTTGGTGACAACTCACATTATGGAAGAACAAGCCTCAAACAAGCCCAATGAGCTAGATTGTGTCTTGATAAATCAAGTTAATGAGAATGGGCTTCAAGAAGCTTGACTCTTTATTAATTTCCCTTTGCACCGAAATAACTCCTTATTTAACTTCTTATGTATTTTGGCCCCTGAGTGTATTATTACCTTAAAACTATATTTCTTTGGGCCTTTTTCATTACTTGTTTAGTTTGGGCTCTAGTTATATTTAATAGATTAATTCTAAGTCTGGGCCGCCCTTTGCATTCGGCACAACATTCATTAGTTTGTTTAAGCTCTAAGTATTCACTATAAATACTTAAGGGTTATCATCTTAAAGAAAACACATAAGATAGTTTAAGAAAATCAAGATATTCAAGTAAGCTTTCAAGATTATAGATTCTTTTTGCAAGATTCAATTTTTTTTAATACTTATCTTCTTTCTTTCTTTTATTTTCTTTTTTTTTACTAGATCTGAATATGAAATTATACAAAATAAGAACAACAATGTAAATCAAGAACACAACTGTACCTCCAGTCCAAGATCACCAAGAAGCCGAAATACCTTCATAAAAACTTAAAGAAACAACTAAATAACTTAAAAGGACAAGGATACGCAATCTGATTTCCAAGAGCCATAGCTCTTATACCAAATGTTACGAACTTTTAAGAATAGAATATACGAATTCTAATAGCAATGAACCCGTATATCACTAACCTAGACCCACTAACAAATTGAATCAAACTGTAGGATCACTCCATATCATATTATAAAGTTGATCAATAGAATTAGAACCTAAGAACCTAAAGAAAACTAAGTCCTTTAAACCCTAAACCTAGCATGCCACAAATATAGATCAAATCTTTGATAAGTGTTAAATGCATTCAACAAGAATACAAGAATTCAAGCAAAGGTTGCTAGAACAATGAAATATCATTAATAATCAAAACTTAAAGTAACATATGGCTTGGTTCAAGTTGAATAGACTTGAAACAAGCCCTAGAAGAAAACTAATAGGAAAAAAACTATTCTTGCCCTAAATATACTTAATAAAACTAAACCAAGGCCTACAAGCATATTTCAGCCTTAATTGGTTCTTCATGGGCTTGAATCTTCTATAGATTGAATAAAGCCCAACCTTGATGCTCCTTAATAGGTATGGATTTAGGCCTTCAAACGACTCTCCTTGCTAGCCTAATCTTGTATATAACCATTTAAGGCTTGTTGCAATTTCTTGGCTCTAGACCTTGTTATTAGGCCTTGTGGCAAGCTTAGCCCATCTTTAGCATTATTAGCTTTCCTTGCATGCTTCTCATCAAGTCCATCATCTTCAAGCTTTTCTTGTGCTAGCCCATTCGTATTATGAACCTAGACTTATCGCTCACGTCTTTCCTTTGTTTTGTGTTCTTTGTCTACCCTTTTGTTTAAATCAATTTGATTTGATCCTTATACTTAGACATAGAAGAGAATAAAGAACTTGTTATTTCTTTCCTTATCGGATCCGAAATCCAAACTATATTTCCATTTGTTCATTTCTTTTGTTCGTCTTTTTCTAATCTATGTCTTATTTTATGGTTTGGTTTTATTTGGCCAACATAAACAAGAGTGTTGAGTTAAAGTGTATGGAAGCGAAAATCATAGACATCGATCCAATGCTTGGACAAATGTGAAGAAATAAAATTAGTTGATCGAGTATTGATATCATTCTTTGAATGATCGTGGAAGAATCTTCTGGAAGAAAGAGAGAACACCGAGAACTGAGGCATGCCTAAATATTCTAATTCGGGATTTACATCATTGGGATCTCCATCATTCCTTAATCCTCTAGGAACGAGGACTCCCGACGACACAAGGATTGGCGTAAGGAATTATGGGAATACAATTGATAAGCTTGACTAGTAGTATTAGGGCTTAGCTTGATGATCAAGCAAGACGAGATGTAAATCCATGCGCATTAGAGAGATATCATGTTAGTTTTGATTAATCCAAGTGTAGTACAAGTGGGGAATGCAAGCATTTTGATGTCTATGATGCATATAAAGAAGTAATTTGAGTTGAGGTGTTACTAGGTAGGCCCTAACCGATTTTAACTTATTTTCATTAAGCTGTGATATGGAGACTCCATTAATAAGCTTGAGAACCCTTTTGAATTGCGGACCTCACCACATTAATATAAAATCCCCAAGAACCAATTTGGTTCAACCCCTAAGAAGGGTTAAAAGACAGATTTCTTAGAAAGATGATCAAGAATTAGAACCTGAGGAAAACTAAGTCCCTTAAACCCTAATTCCAAGTATGTCACAAGGATAGATCAACTCCTTGATAAGTAAGATTTGCATTCAAACAAGAACATAAAGACAGAGTGATATGAACTAAACTAGTACAACGAATCCTACTCCAACAAGAAATCTTGAAGATGCAAATCCTATTAGCTCAAGGAATTCTAATTCAATAAGGAGTCCTGACTCAACTAGGAATCATAATCCTGGAAGGAGTCCTCATGATATTAGGAGTTCAAGCAGCGAAAGTAATCCTAATTCAACTAAGAGTCGTAGTTTGATTCAAGTTGCAAGTCAATGAGCTTATCCAAGATATTTAGGCTAATGACATATCAAAGCTTGAAGAATTGGACTTAAGTTCAAGGCTCATTAATCTAATTCAGTATATTGCACTTGAATGAATTTAATTGGGCTTAAAAAGAACAAAGAAGCTGAATTGGAGCATATAAAAACTTTAGGCCTAACTTGGCTTATGTTAATGAGGCCTATCTATATGACTTATGTAAATTTGGGTCTTGTGGATTATTTTGAGCGGCTACACATGTATTTTAATCTAACTAGGACTTTGTTTAAGTTATCTCTTTTATAATTAAGGTTATCTTTATTTTAGATGAGATGTAAATTCTTATTAGTTAAGATTTAGGATTTTCTAAGGCCTATATAAGGCTAGTACGAATTTTGATCTAAAAGTTAAGTTAAAGTTGAATGATAATTGGTATTTTTACCTTAAAGCTTGTTTGGTTTGTCTTTGTGTTCTTATTTGAATGCAAATCTTACTTATCAAGGAGTTGATCTATCCTTGTGGCCTACTTGGAATTGGGGTTTAAGGGACTTAGTTTTCCTTAAGTTCTAATTCTTGATCATCTTTCTAAGTAATCTATTTTCTAACCTTTCTTAGGGGTTGAACCGAATTGGTTCTTATGGTTTTCATGTTAATGTGTTGGGGGTCTGCAATTCAAAATGGGTTCTCAAGCTTATTCATTGAGGTTCCATCTCATTTGGTTTCAGAGCTTTGGCTTTAGATCAGGTTTTATCCTCTCGTATTTTCATTATTGACTTCTGATTTCTTTTTTTTTTTTGTTCTTTTCTTTTGATTTGGCTCTTGTTATTACTTCTTTGTTTAAGTTAATTGTTACCTCTTTCCTTTGTAAAATCCATCTGCAATCATTCAATGATATGAATACTCGATTAATTAATGTTCTTTCTTCTCATTTGTATATGCATTTGGATCAGTGGTTATGATTGACACTTCCACATGTTTTCACTCAAGACTTGTGTTAATGCTCCCTAAATAATACCAAACCATCATACTAGACAAATTCTTGCAATTGTACCTTCAGCTCTTTCAACTCAGCTAGAGCCATTGTGAGTGGAGCTTAAGAAAGAGGAGTGGTCCCCCATGAATAAGCTTGAGAACCCCTTTTGAATTGCGGACCCCTAACACATTAACATGAAAACCCCAAGAACCAATTCGGTTCAACCCCTAAGAAAGGTTAGAAAATAAATTAATTTTAAAGATGACCAAGAATTAGAATTTAGAAGACTTGTTCCTAAATTCCAATTTTGAAACACACCACAAGAAAATTATATATCTACTTGAATGTTTCTTAAGCATGTATTCTACACAAGAACACAAAGACAAAGCAAACAAGCTCTGAGGTAAAATTACCAGTTATCATTCAACTATTGAACTTAATTCCCACATCAAAATTCGTACTAGCCTTTTATAGGCCTTAGAAAACCCTAAATCTTAACTAATAAGGATTTACATCGCATCTAGGATAAAGATAACCTTCTTAATAAAAAGAGATAAGTAAAACAAAGTCCTAACTAGGGTAAATAACATGTGTAGCCGCCTAATTTAAGTAAAGAAACCTTAATTTACTTAATTTATACATATGGGCCTTAAAATATAAGCGAAGTTAGACCTGAGTTCTTCATATGCTCCAAATCAGCAGCTTTGGTCTCTTTGAGCCCAAATAAAAGATAAGTGAGCCTATTGAGCACTTGGACTTGTAATACATTAAGTTAAGTTGGGCCTTCACATAAACTAAAGCCTTGAACTCCTTGTAATTCCTCTTGGGATGAATTCATAAGGCCTTGCATGTGTTGAATTAAGGTTTATTGATACTTCTTGGATCTTGATCTAGTTATTAGGCCTTAAGGCAATTGTATTGGATCTTTGGCCTCAATATCTTGACTTTGATCTTGGGCTTGAAGCTTTAGCCAAACTCCTTCATGCTCTTGCTCACCTTCATCAAGTCCATGTTCATGAAATCCATATGATAGTGGTTTGTCCACATTAAAACCTTGGTCCAGTACACTCTTTTCCTTCAGTAAATAGGATATAAATGACGATGCAATGAATGAATGAGTTGCATCTGGATCAATAAGAACATATGCATTCTTACTAAAGATTGTTAGCCTACCATAAATGACATCAGGCGATGATAGTGCTTCCTACTGTGTCATTGCAAATACTCTACGTTATATCAAAGGCCTATCTATTTATATGTTTTGAATAGGATGTGTCAATCTAGATGCATCACTCTCTCTACTAACACTAGCTCTAGAACCTCTACCTGAGCCTCTACCAATGCTAAGAGCCCTACCTGCTTTGCTAACCATATTTTGAGCTCTCTTACCAACATAAGTACCAAATTGTACAATGTTAGGATAATCCCTTCTAATGTGTCCCGATCCACCACAGTCAAAACACTGAATGGATCTTTTCCTACAATCTCCTTCATTGTGAATGTAGCCACAATTAGCATAAGATGTAGACCTCCTAATTGCACTACTTGCACTAACCATTGGTTGTCTCACTGAACTCTAACTAACTTGAGGTTGTGGTCTATAAATGCCTAGGCATGACAAAGGTCCTTTACTGCCTCTGAACCTTACTGTCTTTGACCTTTGCTATGATGTACCGGGTCCTTTACTGAATCCTTTTTGTTTTACTGTCCAGGCTGGAACCTTTAATTTACTCTCTTGCTTGATATCCTCCATAATCTTCTCTTTCTCTATTGATTTCTCAACCCAACCCCTGAAATTTTGGCCTTCGTATAGCAATAACTCATTCTTCAAAATAGTCTTTAAGCCTTCCTTGTATCTGTAGGACTTTTGTGCCTCTGTTGGGAAGATGTCAGAAGCATACTTGTACAGATCTTCAAATTTATCAATATACTCCCGTACAGACATATTCCCTTATTTTAAGGCAATGAACTCATTTTGTCTTCTACTTTAAATGCATCTATCAAATATGCTCTGCAAATTTCTATCTTGAACACTTACCAAGTCAGTTGATCCCCATATAGAATCTTGACTCATGCAAACTAAGAATCTGAGGTGTCATGTAGTAAACTATATACATTATTGACCATTTGTGCTTTTGTCAGATCAAGTGTGTTGAATGCTTTCTCTATTGCTTTCAAACACTTATCTGCCTCTCTAGAATCAATTGAACCATAAAAATCAAATACCCCACACTTCTTTGCATGCTCAATGATATCCCTAGCTTTTCTTCTTTATTCTTGTGCTGCTAAAGTAGCAATTATTATCTCTGCAAGAACCCTTGGATCAAGCTACAAAACAAGTACAATAGGGGGTGCAAGAGGTGGAGGTTGTTCAACGATGGAGGTCGTAGCCTCTGACTATAATTCAGGATTAGTACCCCTAGACTATGTCCGATCACTACCTAGTTAGCTAGCTCTCTCTTGTAGTGGAGCCCTAGTACGTTTCCTTCTTGGTGGCATACTGTTAAAAAAATGAAAATAAAAGCAATGTTTTATCAAACAGTAGCAAATACAAGTTCCACAACAAACATAATTTAACAAATTGTGTAACAAGCTCTGATACCAAAATTGTCACACCTCATCTCAAGTATACCTTCCTCTTATATTCAATAACTCTTGTAAGTTATATTTCTTTTTTTAAAGCTTTCTTTTGTCTAAAGTTCATATTCCAAAGTTTGTATATTTGTTCAAAGTTTGTATATCAATAAAATTTATAATCTTGTCTTCCATTCTTGTTAGATTTAACAAGCGTATGCTCTGTGCTTGCCTCGTTTGAGGATACTGTACACTAGAAACTTGTTAGTCTAGTCTCACAGTTGGTATCAGGGCCTGCTGGGTTTCGGGAAAGAAACATCATTTGCATAAAAAAGATTTTAAAATCATTTTAATCTGCACCATACCACTAATAAACAAACTTGTTCATTTATGCACAGTAGTAAGTCCCGTTTGGTGTAAGGGCAGTAAAACTCGTGGCTTGGTTCATGTTTGTTTAGAAAGTTATCTTAGTTTATTTTAAAATGAATTTAGAACTTTTTTTCTGTAGATCTTCTTTTTTCTCAAACTCTTCTGCTTTTGAGTCTTCAAGGTACAAAGGTTTAGTAAATAGTGAGGAAATCTCTATTAAAGATTTTTCAAAGCATATTGATGGTTAGGAAATACCCAAAGTTCAAAAGAAACAAATTTATGAGTTTTCAAAGTTTCCTCTCTTCAAAACTGATTTTACTATCAAAACTGAAGAAAGAGATATTCAAATTTCAAAGCCTTTTGAAGAAATTTATCTTTTAAATCCAAAGACCCTCCAGAAGTACAAAGAAAAAGACTATAAGTTTATCTATATAGGCCTTGTCCAGGTAGGAATAAAGCCCCTTACCAGAGAAGGTTTAGATACTTCCATCTTAGCAGTCCTCAGAGATGCTAGGTTTATAAATTTTTATGATTCTTTGTTAGGTACTGTTGAGTCAAGCCTTAATAAAGGACCAATTTCTTTCAATTGTTTTCCAAACATTACAATTTCATTAAATGATAAAAATATTTTAAAGAGCATTGTTCTTCAAATAAATACACATAATTACAAAATACTTGAAGGATCTATTCCGATAGCATTAATTTTCAAAATACATTACAAAGCCATGATTTCTGCTTTTGGTTCAAAACACAAACTCCATTCACCAAACGGAGAAACCTTATTCTTATAAATAGATATTTCCAAATCCAATGCAACTATTCCAAAAACCATTCAATGGAAAGATATAACTCTTCCAGAAGAATGGATCCTTGAAGGTGCAACCCAACCTGAATTACCAAAGCAAACAGAGCCAAATACAAATCTAAAAAATATAACCTAGTTTCCAGATGGAAAGGTAAAGCTTACATTCAACAGGAAATCAACCTCTTCTAGATTTTCTGATAATGATTCTTCAACATCAACCATAGATATTGGAAGGGTATCAAAAATACCTTATGTTATTTATGCTCCTTACAAAGAACCAAATCCATCTCAAACACAACCCAGATTTTCAACATATGATATACCAAGCTCAAACACTATATTACAGAATGTTGATTACCAAAGCAATATCCCCAGACCCGTCTACAATGAACCAAAGAAAGAAGATGAGGTGCACCCTTCACAATAGGTAGATACACATATGAGGTGCTATGATGGTTTTCTTAATAGGTATAGTTTTGTGAAGGAATGGAGAAAAGTTACATTGACAACTTTTTCTCCCAAGGAAGTGTATGATGACCAAAGTAAATTAGAGAAAGAAAGGGTTGAAACTGAAAACACAAGTGTGTTATTGAACCACCCAAGAATGGTAAAGATATTGGTAATCAAGAAAGTGAGCAACCTAAACTGAAAAAGGTAGTTTATTAGCTAAGGAAGGTGAGATTCGGCATGCATTGCATACTGATAGGGTAGTGTTTTTGGTTACGTATACGGATGTATATTTGAGCACTGCTCACCTTGATCTTTCCTTGACGAGTATGTTTGCTAACCTTTTATAGGAGTTTGACGATGTTTTCCCTAAAGAAATGCCAATCGGTTTACCACTAGAAAAGGATATAGAACATCAAATCGATTTTGAGCCAGGGGCTGCCATACCAAATAGACCAGCCTATCGAAGCTTCAACGGTAAGTGGATGAGCTAATGGCAAAAAGGTATGTGCTTGAGAGCTTAAGTCCTGGTATGGTTCCAATAATTTTAGTTCCAAAGAAGGAAGACAAGTGGAGAATCTGTGTAGTCTGCCATGCAATTAACAAAATAACAGTAAAATATCATCATCTTATTCCTAGATTAGATAATATACTTGATAAGCTGCATGGTCATATGTCTTTTTACTAAGATAGATTTACAAAGTGGATACTATCATATTCGCATCAAAACTGGGGATGAGTGGTTAGTTCTGCTGTTTAGGTTAACAAATGCACCTAGTACATTCATGAGATTAATGAGTCATATATTGCGTGAATTTCTTAGACAATTTGTAGTTGTGTATTTTGATGACATCTTGATTTGTTCTAAGAATCTTAATGATCATGTTTTTCATGTTAGATGTGTCTTAGAAGTACTTAGAAAGGAGAGGCTATTTGCTAATCTTAAAAAGTGTAGTTTTTGTTTAGATCGAGTCATTTTTCTTGGCTTTGTAGTCATTCCTTGCTCCTCTAAGGATGAGGACTCTTGATAACACAAGGATTGGCATAATCTTGAGCGTGGCATCTAAAAACCTTATATACAAAGGTTCACACTTCTAGTAAAGTTGGGGTCGAGGTCTTTGTTCGTTAATCTAACTTTAGAAATCCTTGTCAACAATTCCGCAATGTGTTTTCTTGCAAAATTCATCAAGAATCACATCACGAATACTTAAGGCTAATGAACATATTATTTTAGTTTTCTAGCTTGTCGGAAATCAATTTTTGGGTTCTTTCAAGAACTTTGTGGACTTATCAACACTCACACTAGTGAGCATAGACTTATCCCTCATGTCCTTCCTTTTTTATCAGAACCCATGTATCACAAGGAATCCTACTTCAACAAAGAATCCTAATTTCACTAAAGATCCTAATCTAGCAAGGAGTCCTAATGACATCAAGAGTTCAAGCGATAAAAGGAATCCTATTTCCACTAGGAATCCTAATCCAATTAGGACTCCTACCGAGATTCAACTTTGATTAATTGTATTTCATTCATGGATTAAAGCCCAACGTGAAGACATGAAGATCGTATTTGATTTATGTTGAATTGAAGCCCAAACATAAGGCTCAAGTCCAAGGTTGAATATTCAAAGTCAAAATCCAAGTCCAAATAGGAGTTTTTTTTTAACAAGTCCAAGTCAAAATAGGAGTTTGCTACTCTTTTACTTCAAGATTTGTTTATTTAGGAGTCTTTGCCGCATATCCTAGTCATTCTAGGATTAGGATTATTTAAGCTCTATAAATAGAGCTATGTAATTCTGCAAAAATATATAATCATTGATTGAATAAAAAACCTTGTTTTTGCTTAAAGAGTTTCTTTAAGTGTTCTTGAGATTAAAGCTTATTGTTTAGGTTTTGATTTCACTTCTACCTTAATTTAATTCTATTAACTTGTTAGTTTCTAGGATTAATTAAGTTCATCTCATTATAGCTATTGATCTTATTTCTTTATAAATAAGGGTGATAGTTTCGCAAATAACTTTTGGCAAACCTTATAAGTATTGATCTTGGCGTGTAATCTTCTCTTCCATAGAAGGTTTACATCATTTGGTATTAGAGCTAACTTACAAGGTTTGGTTATGTATCTTATTTGTTATCTTCGTTGTTCTTCTTCTACTCACATACTCTTTTGTTTTTAGATTTCTCTTCATCTTATTCTCTTCGTCAATTTGTTTGGTTAAAGTCTTCGAGACGTTCTAGATAAATTGGTCTGTGATATCTTTATTTTATTATTTCATTTCCTTTAGTTTGCTTGATCAAAGTCTTCGAGACGTTTCAATCAAATTAAGCTCTATGTGTTTTGTTCTTATTTTGTTACAAAAAAAATATCAATCCATTAGTTTCTTCTTCTTTGTGATTCATTTCCTTGTCTAGAGTATTTTCTTTTATTCAATTCGTCTTCTTTGCTATTTTTAGAGTCCAATTCATTCGTTCCTTTTGCTTCTTAAGTGTTGAATACATTCTTTATTCTACGTAAATCAAATCTGTCCTTTTCGTTTAATTTGTTTATCAAAATTAGCTCTAGCAGGTGACACGATGAGTATACAGCCACTCCTCCACCACAGACTAGCTAGCGCCCTGATATCCCTGATGATGCACCTCTTTTCTCTTCGGAGCCATAGTCAAGGCAATATGAGTTTTTTTTTCCTTTTTCAGGTTTGGATTGTCCTCTGCAACCTAGAATTGAATTCGCCTAGAGATAGGGTGTTTGTTCTACCAGATTGAGAATAAATAACTCTTAATAATATTAAATGGTACATAATGCTAATTTGGATAATTAGAGTTAGGAAGAGATTTCAACCTAATTAATCTAAGTTAAGATGTTAGTGTCCATGAGAAAGGCATTAATTGCGTAGAGATTTTTTAACGGAAATTGAATTCAATCAATCAATTCCATCGTTAGTTTCCATTCCCTAGAGACAAGAATTCCCAAGGGGTTATTCCTTAACTTGAATTAATCCTTCCCTAGTAGCCGTAGTTAGACAACAATTAGAGTAGTTATTAGTTAATATAGGAATTATTCATCATTCATTTTAGGCTAATATAATAGAGAATAAAGGAGTAACTCTAGGCTTTCACTTTCCCGAGGAATACGACCTTGATACTCGCTATTAGTGCTAGACTGCATCGATAGGTACACCGCCTTAGATTGTAGCTGCATAGATAGCAACCATCAGACTGCCATACCTAATAGACCAGCATATAGGACTAATCCAAGTCAGACTAAGGAGATCCAAAGACAAGTGGAGCAATTGCTAGATAAGGGGTATGTAAGAGAAAGTTTGAGTCCTTATTCCGTACCTATTATTCTTGTGCCAAAGAAAGACGGATCTTAGAGGATGTGTGTAGATTGTAGAGCCATCAACAAGATCACTGTAAAGTATCATCATTCTATTCCTAGATTAGATGATATGCATGGAAAATGTTTTCTTTTTAGGTTTTGTAGTGTCTAGTCAAGGTGTTGAGGTTTATAAGGACAAGGTAAAAGCTATAAGGGACTAGCCGACACCTAAAAATGCTAGTGAGGTAAGAAGCTTTCATGGACTTACAGGTTTCTATAGGAGAGTCATCGAGAATTTTAGCACTATAGCTGCATCATTAAATGAGTTAGTTAAGAAATATGTTCGATTTGTGTGGGGCGATGCACAAGAACATGCATATAATCAACTTAAGGAAAAATTGTGTAATAAACCTTTGCTTGTTTTACCTAACTTTGATAAGAACTCTGAAATTGAATGTGACACTAGTGGTATAGGAATTGTAGTTGTTTTAATGCAGGATCAAAGACCACTAATATATTTTAGTGAAAAGTTAAGTGGGATAGCTTTGAAGTATCCAACATATGACAAGAAATTATATGCTTTGGTTCGAGCTTTGCAAACATGGCAACATTACTTGTGGCCAAGGAAGTTTGCGATACACACGAACCATGAAAGTTTAAAACACTTAAAGGGTCAAGATAAGTTGAAATGAAGGCATGTTAAATGGGTAGAATTCATTAAAGCATCCCAATATATGATCAAGTATAAACAAGGTAAAGAGAATGTGGTTGTAGATGCATTGTCTAGAAGTTACAATCTACTTAATTCACTTACTTCTAAGCTATTAGGTTTTGAGTTTATTAAGGAATTGTATGAACATGATGATGATTTTGATGGAATATATGCTTTTTATGATAATGGGGCTGCTTCGGATGACTTTTATCTGTTTGATGGTTTCTTATTTAAAAGAAATAGATTGTGCATTTCCTAAGTGTTTAATAAGGGAATTATTGATTAAGGAAGCATATGGAGGAGGTTTAATGGGTCATTTTGGTGTAAATAAGATCTATGATATGTTGCTTGAACATTTCTTTTGGCCTGGTATAAAAGATGATGTGAAAAAAGTTTGTGCGCATTATATTACATGTAAGTATAGATTAAAACCGTATGGTTTATATACTCCATTAACCATTCTTAGTGAACCTTGGACTAATGTGTCTATGGATTTTGTGCTTGGGTTGCCTAGGACTAGGAAAGGACATGATAATACCTTTGTTGTAGTTGATAGATTTAGTAAGATGGCTTATTTTATACCATATCATACAATTGATGATGCCACAAATATTGTGGATTTATTCTTTAAAGAGATTGTGCATTTACATGGCATAGCTAAAAGCATTATTAGTGATATAGATGTTAAGTTTTTTAGTCATTTTTGGCATGTGTTATGGGGAAAGCTTGGTACTAGGTTGTTGTTTTCTACTACATGTCTCCTACAAACCGATGGGCAAACTGAAGTAGTTAATAGGACTTTGATTACTTTACTTAGGACGATTTTTCAAAAGAATGTTAGGACTTGGGAGGATTGTTTACCATTTGTGGAATTTGCATATAATAAGGTTGTTCATAGTACTACTCATTGCTCTCCATTTTAGATTTTATATGGCTTTAATCCACTTGCTCTTATTGTTTTGTTACCTTTACCCCCTAATAAGTTTGTGAGTGTTGATGCAAGTGCTAAGGTAGATTTGATGCATAAGATACATAAGCAAGTCAAGGAGAATATTGAAAAGCAAAATGCTAAACTAGCTAATCGTGTCAATAAAGGAAGGAAGCCTATGATATTTCAACCTGGTGATTAGGTTTGATGCAGTTTCTCAAGGAGAGATTTCCACATCAAAGAAAGTCTAAGTTAAACCTAAGAGGAGATGATCGTTTTCAAGTGCTTGAAAGGATTAATGACAATGCTTATAAAGTGGACCTTCTAGGTGAGTATAATATTAGTGCTACCTTTAATGTTTCTAATTTGAGTCCTTTTGATGTAATATGATGGTCTAGATTCGAGGACGAATTATTTTGAGGAGAGGGGGAATAATATGGACCAACCACCATCACATGGATTTCATGAAGATGGACAAGATGAAGATAAGCAAGAGCATGTAGGAGTTCGGCCAAAGCTTCAAGCCCAAGATCAAAGCCAAGCTATTAAGCCCAAAGATCCAATACAATTACCTCAAGGCCCAATAACTATATGAAGATCTAAGAAGTTTCAACAAGCCTTAATTCAACACATGCAAGGCCTTGGGAATTCGGCCCAAGAGGAATTATAAGGAGTTCAAGGCTTTAGTTTAAGTGAAGGGCCCAACTCAACTTAATGTATTACAAGTCCAAGTGTTTAATTGGCTTTAATTAATCTTTTATTTAGGCTCAAAAAGATTGAAGCTATTGATTTGGAGCGAATGAAGACTTTAGCCCTAACTTAGCTTATGTTTTAAGGCCCATATGCATGACTTAAGTAAATTAGGATTCTTCACTTAAGTTGGGCGGCTACACATGTTATTTACCCTAGTTAGGACTTTGTTTTACTTATCTCTTTTTATTAGGAAGGTTATCTTTATTCTAGACGAGATGTAAATCCTTTTTAGTTAAAATTTAGGGTTCTCTAAGGCCTATAAAAGTCTAGTATTAATTTTGATGTGGGAATTAAGTTGAAGTTGAATTTAAATGATAATTGGTTATTAAACCTTAAAGCTGTTTGCTTTATCTTTGTATTCTTGTGTAGAATGCATGCTTAAGAAATATTCAACTAGACTGAGTGAAAGCGTGTTCAAGCGGCAACCATAGGCACCAATCTAATGCTTGGGCAAATGTGAAGAAACAAAATTAGTTTATCGAGTATTGATATCATTCTTTGAATGATTGCAGAGGAACCTTTTGGAGGAAAGAGGGAACAATGAGAATCGAGGCATACTCAAATATTCCGATTCAGGATATGCACTATTAGGATCTCCATCATTGCTTATTCCTTCAGGTACAAGGACTCCTGGTGACAATAAGGATTGGCATAAGGAATCATAGGATTGCCGTTAACAAGCTTGACTGGTGGAATTGGGTCTTAGTGATGCACTGCGTATGCAACTACAACTAAGGCAGTGAACCTATTGATGTAGCCTAGCACAACGACAAGTATTAAAATATCGTAACCCTCGGAAAAGTGCAATCCTAAAGTTACTACTTCATTCTTTGTTATCTAGCCTAAAATTAATGATGGATGGTTTATAGATTTACTAATGACTAAAAGCTAAGTTCTAAATGGAATGCGAAAATGAATAAGTAAATAGACCAATTAAGACAAGAAAGCAAACCCAAAGGGGACCTAGACTAGTTGGCAATCAAACAAAAGACAATAGATTGTTAAGTCTCATTATGCTACCCGTGGACGGATTCTTAATTGAATTCTATTTCCCTTTCAAGACAACCGAATTCCTAAACCTAAGAACCTAATGTTGGAATCTCTTCCTAATGATTGATTATTAAGTTAGCCTTAAGCTTTAATTCGCCTCTATTAACGTTTGTTAATTCTAAATCTGGCAAACTAATTAACCTTATTTATAAGTGAAAATTAACCTGATCTTGCGATTAAATTTCCAAACTTAATTAGAATTTCTCAATTGCTAAAAGAATTTTATGAATAGTAATCAATACATTCAATGTAAAGAAAACTGGATTTAATTATTAATTGCAAAAAGAATACAAGAAAGGAAGCTCAACCAATCTCAACAATTCAGTACAAATCCAACATAGCAAAGGAACCCCAATAGGTTCAACCAATCTAGCTACACATGTTGATGTCTAAAGCAAATATGAATTCAATTACAATGAATTTGAGAAAAACCTAGATCATGAATCTGATGTTCCAAGGTGGAATCAGTTTCCTGCTAGCCCCCTGAAATACTTGACAACACGTCTAGCAAGATTACAACGGAAGATCAAAAGTCAAAATGGCCAATCCGGAACTCTCGTTTCTCTTTTTGGCTTGTTCCTTTTATTCATTGCGCAAATACAGCCATGTTCCAGCTCGTGTCCCTCAACATAGGCCGTGTTGGACTCCAATTGACAGAATGAATTGAATCAAGCATGGTCGTGTTCTTACCCTTGTTAACCAACATGGGTCGTGCTCTAGGGCATGGTACCCTTGGAAAATGTGCTGCTTTAAAGTGCTTAAGCTACACGGCCTAAAATGTCTGCACGGGCTCCAACACGGGCCGTGTTGACTTCTCAAAAGTCAATCCAAGGTCAAAAGCTTCTAATTCCCTCCATTTTTGTTCAAAATTGATCTAAAATTACTAAAGCATTGATATACCTATAAAATCACCAGAAACACGAAAAGACATAAAACATGAGTGATCTTGGAATAAATATGCAATGAATGCTAAGAAAATGCGCAGTAATATGTCAGCAAATATGTGTAAAAGTATGGATATCCCTTAGCTTGATGATCAAGTAGGACAAGACATAAATCCACGTACATAATGGAGAAATCAAGTTGTTTTTTATTCATCCAAGCGTAATACAAGCGGGAACTCAAATATTATATGATGTTTGGGATGCCTATAATGAAGTCATTTAGGTTGGAGTGTTATTTAATAGGCCCATACAAATTTTCCCTTGTTTTTATTAATTTGGCTCTTAAATTTAGGACTATAAGAGTTTTTGACTGGTCAATTTCTCTCTTGTTGTCTATTTAACTTCAATTTATTCATCTTTCCTTATTTATTTATTCATATTTTAGCTTCTAGTTTCTTCTTCTTATGGAACAAAGGTTTTCACACTATAAAAACCGCATGCAATAAAATACTTGAGGCCAATAAGCATATTAGTTTTCTACCTTATAAAAAATTAAGTTATTGGTTCTTTCAAGAACTTTATGGACTTATCAACACTCGCGCTAGCGAGCATAGACTTATCATCTACGTCCTTCCTTTGTCTTGGGTTCTTTACTTTCCTTTGTCCTTAAATCAACTTGTTTTGGTCCTTACGTTTCGCCATACGGAAGATAACAAAGAACTTGTAATTTCTTTCCCTAGAGAATCTAAAATCTTACCTATATTCTCATTTTGTTTGTTTCTTTTGTGTCTTTCTTCCTAATCTTTTTCTAGTATGATGGTTTGATTTTATTTGGGGAGCATAAATATGAGTGTTCAATGAAAGCACGTGGAAAGCGGCAATCATAGGCACCGATCCAATACTTCGACAAATGCAGAGAAAGAAACTTAGTCAATCATGTATTGATATCATTATTTGAATGATCACGGATAAAACTTTTAGTGGAAAGAGAGAACGATGAGAATTGAGGCACTCCCAAATATTACGATTCAGGATTTGCAGCAATGGGATCTCCATCCTTCCTTGTTCTTCTAAGGAAAAAATGAGAACATAAGTAGGATTTCGTATACGATAAAAAAAGAAATCGCAAATTCTCTATTCTCTTCCATGGCTAAGCGTAAGGATCAAATCGAATTGATTTAAACTCATGGGTAGAGAAAGAACACAATAGAAAGGAAGGGCGTGAGTAATAAGACTAGGTTCGCTAGTGCAAGTTTCATAAGTCCGCAAAGGTCTTGAAAGAATCCATAACTTATTTCTCTACAAGGTAGAATACTGAAATAATATGCTCACTACCCTCAAATACTCGGATGCATGCAGTTTTCATAGTGCAAAAGCCCTCATTTCATAAGAAGAAGAAACTAGAAGCTAAATGTGAATGAATAAATAAAGAAAGATGAATAAATAAAAGTCAAATCAAGAACTAGAGAGGAGTTGACTAGCCAACAACTCTCGTAGTCTCAAATTTCATGAGCCAGCTTAATGAAATAAGGGGAAGTTCCTATGGGCCTATATAATAACACTTCGATCGAAATTACATCATTATATTCATCCCAAATATCAAAATATGAGCATTCCCGCTTCAATTAATTGAAAGGAACATGATTTCTCCATCATGTGCTTGTATTTGTGTTTCATTCTACTTGATCATCAAGTCATGCTTTAATGCCACCAATGAAGCTTGTTAATTATGTTTCCATGATTTCTTAACGAAAATAAGAGGAAAATCACGCGGGCATATCTAATAACACTCTGACTCAATTCTCTTTATTATATGCCTCATGAACATCAAAACGCTTACACTCCCGCTTGTATCAATTGAATGCAGCATGATTTCTCCCTTACCTGCGTAGATTTGCATCTCATGTTGCTTGAACATCAAGTCATACCTTAATGCCATCGGTCAAGCTTGTCAATTGCACTCCCATGATTCCATAATGAAAACAAGAGGAAATTTGCATGGGCGTACGAAATAACACTTTGGCCCCAAACTTATTGCTCATGTCCTTCCTCTCTTTTGTGTTCTTTGTCTACTCTTGTGTTTAAATCTATTCAATTTGATCCTTAAGCTTAATTGTATGGAAAAGAACAAAGAACTTGTGCTTTATTTAGGAAGCGTAAACACGAGTGTTGGGTGATGTAGATGATTCTATGCATATTTATTAACTATTTATCAGTCGTTTATTTAGGTATTTGAATCATATTTATTCCTGTTTGATCGCACTTTGGTATGTTTCTGAGTTTTTCAGGTTTTTAGACTAAAAGATTGAGGGTTCTAGACGATTGACTGAGACATCCGAGATCCATACTTGAGGATGGTTTCAGAGTTGGTGCTGGCCACACTTCCACTCCGATTCGAGAGAAGAGGGGTTACATGTTCCATTTCCTTTTCTGTTGTTTATTTCCTTTTATATTTGTGTCTTTCATTATGAGTAGCTAGGGCTGCCGAACCCATTGGGGTTCACCTTTGTCGATAGATTGTACTTAATTATTAAATTTTTATTTGCCATTCTTATAATCTTCTTGTTGTTTAGTAATAAAGTTTGATTCAGTTAATTTGAGACGTTGAATTAATTGTCTTTAAGGTTGATTCTGGACATTGAGAAATGCTTGTTAGAACTGGAAATTGAATAGTAAGAACTGGTAGTTAACACTTAGAGATAAGGTTAATTCGCTCGTCGGATTAAGGATTAACAACTCTTAATAGATCTAAATCACGCTTAATGCTAATCTGTAATAATCTGATAGGAAGAGATTCCATTAGGTTAGTGCAGGTTTAGGAACTTGGTTAGCTCGAGAGAGAAGCCGAGTTCAATTCAGGATTTAGGCACAGGTAGCAAGATTGGTAATTTATAAAATCAGCCTTAGAATTCTATCACTTAGGTTCCCTTCGGGTTTGCTTCTTTTGTTACGGTTGTCTTTCGATTGTCAGTTGCTGTTTGTTCCTCTATTTGCATTCATAATCATTAGTTAATTAATTTAGACTTCTCATACCTTATTTCAGACTAGATAACATAGCGAACAGTAATAACTTTAGGTTCACCCGATCTCTAGGGATACGACCTTGATACTGACTAGTGCTAGGCCGCATCGATAGATTCACTGTCTTAGGTGTAGGTTGCATCAGTAGCCCATCAAATTTTTGGCGCCGTTGCTGGGGAAACTGTAACGGTGAACTAAAGTGAATTGTTTTTGTGTTACTTTAGTCATTGTTTGTTTATTTATTTATTCTTTATTCTTTATTTTATTATTTCTGTTGATTGGTGGTTGTTTGGTTGTCGGTTTCAGGTAGTTTATGACCAAGAGCTCTAACCCTGATCCTATAGAACCCTTATCTGTCCCGGAGCGCTCTCTCTGATTATTGAGATGACATTTGTAGGCAGTTGAGGTGGAGGACGGAGTTACAGTTCAGGTTCAAGGAGCTGACGTGATGGAGAATAACAACCCCTAGGCCGATGACGATTGGAGGATGATGTACGATTTTGCTCGACCATCTTTGGATGAGATGAAAACTAGTATAGTCAGACCTGCTATAGCAGCCAACAATTTTGAAATAAAAGCCAATGTTATCCAAATGATCCAGTAGAGTATGTAGTTTGGAGGATTGCCCAGCGAGGATCCCAATACTCATATCTCCAACTTTTTAGAGATTTGTGACACATTCAAGATAAATGGAACAGCCGATGATGCCATTCAGCTGAGATTGTTTCCATTTCCTTGAGGGATAGAGCTAAGAGATGGTTGTAATCTCTTCCACAACAGACAATTACTACCTGGAAGGTGTTGGCCAAAAAATTTTTATATAAGTATTTTCCTCCCGCTAAAACTGCTAAACTTAGAAATGACATATCTTCTTTTGTGCAGTTTGATGATGAAAGCATGTACGATGCATGGGAGAGGTTTAAGGACCTGTTGAGATGCTATCCACATTACCGATTGCCAGTGTGGATGCAGGTTGAGACTTTTTATAGACGGTGGATGCTGCAGCAGGTGGGGCACTAAACAGTAAGATGCTCGAGCAAGCTCATAACTTGATAGAGGAAATGGCCATGAACAATTATCAGTGGCAATTCTCTAGGAGCCGACCAGGAAGACAAGGAGTAGTCAACCAAGTGGATTCTATAGCAGCCTTGGAAGCTCAAGTGGAGCTTCTAGCCAAGAAGATTAACCAACTTTAGATGCCAGTTCATGCAGCGAACGTTGGCTGCCAGTTTTGTGGTGGCCCGCACTATAGTGCGAAATGTACTGCAGGAGGTATGTTTGCTTCATCTTCCTCTACTTTTCCATCTATTTCTGCTGTGTCTTCTGATGTTGAGTAGGTTGATTATATGGAGAATGCCCCAAGGCAGCAGAACAACCCTTATAGCAACACATACAACCGTGGGTGGCGCAATCATCCCAACTTCAATTGGAGGAACAATGATACTCAAGGTCCACCTCATTTTCAAAGACTTCATCAGCAGCCACAGCAACAGCCAGCTGAGCCTGCACAAGCTCCTCCTCCACCGGAAAAGAAATCAAATTTAGAGGAGCTTATGATGAAATTTGTGACATCAACGGAGAAGAGGTTCCAATAAACTAATAGTGGACTTAGGAATCAGCAGGCCTCGATTCAGAACTTGGAGACCTAGATTGGCCAAATCTCTAAGATGTTGTCTGAGAGGCAACAAGGAGCGCTCCCTAGCACCACTGAGTCTAACCCGAGGGAGCACGTGAACGCCATCACTTTACGTTCAGGTAAGTTAGTCTCAGCTCCTTCTAAGCCTGTTTTTTATGACTCCACTATTGATGTGCAGGTTGAGGCGAGTAGTAAGGTTAAAGAACCTGAGGGACAAAAGGTGAAATCAATCCCAGTCAGGAAATATCAACCTAAGATTCCTTATCCTCAGTAAGTTTTTGGATATTTTTAGACAACTACATATTAACTTGCCCTTTATTGATGCATTGGAGCAGATGCTGAAGTATGCCAAGTTCTTAAAGGACATACTTAGTAGAAAAAGGAAGTTGGAGGAGGTAGCCTATGTTCAGCTTAACGAAGAGTGCTTAGTAGTGTTTCAGAGCAAGTTGCTAGAGAAACATCACGATCCATGGAGTTTCACTATTCCTTGCACTTTGGGTAACTTGTGTGTTGATGATGCATTAGCGAATTTGGGGGCTAGCATAAATGTCATGCCCACTAGTTTTTTCAATAAGCTAGGTTTGGGGGAGGCAAAACCCACTAGGATGTGCATTCAATTAGCTGACCGTTCTGTTAAGCTTCCTAGGGGGATTGTAGAGAATGTGCTAGTCAAGGTAGATAAGTTCATATTTCCTGTGGACTTTATGGTTATGGATATGGATAATGAGCATGGTATACCACTGATTTTGGGGAGACCTTTCCTTGCCACAGCTGCAGCGTCTTATGTTATCTAACCTTAACAAAATTGGTGAAGTTATTATGTTATGATTAAATATGAACAAATGATTAAATAAGTGTCAAATAATCTGAAAGGATTTAGGAAAACAATCGAAGGAAAAAGCAAACCCTAAGGTACCTAAGCTAGTTGGATTTTAGTGAAGATAGAGATTATATTGATTACCAATTGCAATTACCCGTGGACAAATTCTTAACTCAATTCGGTCTCCCTCTCGAGATAACCAAATTCCTAAACCTAATAACTTAAAGTTGGAATCTCTTCCTAACGATCGATTATTCGATTAGCATTAAGCTTTAACCCGCGTCTATTAATCTTTGTTAATTCTTAATCCGGCTAGTCAATTACCCTTATCTCTAAGTGATCATTAACCAGTCTTGCTATTCGAATTTCCAATTACTAAATGAATTTCTCGATTACATAAAGCAATCTAAATACCACAACTCACAAATTCTCATGAATAAAGTGATTTTTCATTAATAATGAAAGCAATAAGAGACAAGCATTGATAATCAAAATCTCATAAGCATTAAAATCAATCCAACAATATAGGAACCCCAATGGGTTTGACAAATTTAGTTACTCATACTAATAAGCAACACAAAGTAAAGAATAGATTCAGAAAAGTAAATTGAAGGCATGTACACCCTTCTTCTTCAAGTTGGATGAAAAACACTAAATTGCTAATTCAGAATGATAAACCCTAATTTGCCTCTTGAATGCTCCTAAATCTTGTCTTGATATTCAATTTGATGTTAAAATAATTGTCATCTTTCCTTCAATAGTTGAAATGATCTTCTAAGGTCGAGTATTGAAGTCTAGAAGAAGATGGTTTAAGCTTGTATATGTGAAATCAAGTCAAAAAATCGAACCCTTGTTCAGCAAGTCATTTTTGCCTATATAATAAATCTTTTAGCACGGCTGTGGTCAAGCCCGTGCTGATCAGCACAGGCAGAGTGCAGGTGATGCTGGACCTCCGCGTTTTGCAACTCGTGACTTTTCCTGGCCATGCCCTAGCCGGTGTTGAGCCACCACGAGCCATGGTGGCTTCTGAAACTGTGCCAAAATGGCACTCTTGAAGGGCAACTATTTGATGGTTCAGCACGACCGGAGTCCAGCCCGTGCTCAACCTTGGAATGCTAGTCCTTGCTCAATTTAATGGATTCTGGTTCGTAATTGCGCATATTTCCCTCGATTACTGATAATGTCCCTCGATAATGACCTGAAACTTGAAAGGAACCAAAACATAGGTGATTATAGCATAAAACAAGATAACTATGCACAAAAATATAAAAAATTGGGCATATAGATATGTATAAAATGATGCACATCAAATCACCCCACACTCAATACACACACAAACAATAATCACCCCTCAAAATCCATGCTAAAGTTCACAACTCAACCTTATTCAACAGAGAAAGAATGAAACTCAAGTAACTAACAATGTACACACCTTTAAGGAAAAACTATAATAATACTATCTCGAAGCACAACTTATATAACAATTCAGCATTAAAGACTAAGAACCATTGCCTCACAAGAATCTCTCAAATCACTCACAGTGTTGATGGGTGCTACTCGTGTTAGCTACAATCTAAGGCAGTGTACCTATCGATGCAGTCTAGCACTAATGGCGAGTATCAAGGTCGTATTCCTCGGGAAAGTGAAAGCCCAGAGTTACTCCTTTGTTCTTTGTTATATTAACCTAAAATTAGCGATAAATAATTTCTAAACTAATTAATAGCTACAAGCTAAGTCGTAAGGGAGATGCAAGAGTGATTGATAAATGAAATAATCAAGACAAGAAGACAAACCCAAAGGGAATCTAAACTAGTTGGCAATCAAACAAAAGATAAAGGATCAGTGAGTCTAATTATGCTACCCATGGACGAATTCTTTACCGAATTCGGTTTCTCTCTCGAGATAACCGAATTCCTAAACCTAATAACCTAAAGTTGGAATCTCTTCCTAACGATTGATTCTTAAATTAGCATTAAGCTTTAATCCGCCTCTATTAAGCTTTGTTAATTCTTAATCCGGCTAGTTAATTATCCTTATCTCTAAGCGATTATTAACCAGTTCTTGCTATTTAAAATTCCAATTGCCAAATGGACTTCTCAATCATACAAAGCAATCTAACCACACAATTCACAACGTCTCATGAATAATGCATTATCTTATTAATACTGAAAACAAGAAGAATACAAAACCAACTCAAACAATCCAACAATATAATATCAACCCAACATAGTAAAGAAATCCCAATGGATTTAATCAATCTAGCTAATCATGTTCATTCTCAAAATACACAAGAATTCAATTACAACAATAAGTAAAGGTAGAGAAAACCCAATTACACCCTTGGATGAGAGTAAACAGTCCCAAATCCTTTTGCTCCAATTGAATCGATTCTTGTTCCTCTTGCTCGATTTGAAAATCAATCAACGAACCTCGCCCAATCTTCGATCTTTGAAGGGAATCTGATTGAAACCTTGATCCAAGTCTCCTTTTCTCTTAGTTTTAACTCAGAAAACCCTTAGGGAAAGAAAAATTAGGGTTTGGGACGTTCTAACCCTAGCCGCCTCCTTTTCTTCCTCTCTTCGTTCTTTTAATTAATACCCCCTGTCGCCTCAACCACGACCGTGTCCGTGGCCGTGTTAAGGACACGGTCTGGTGTTCCTGGCCGTGTTACTCCCTGTGGCCGTGCTCCATAAGATCTACTTCTTCTTTGATGTCCAACACGGCCGTGTTGGTAACACGGCCTGTGTTTATGAGCGTGTTGAGAACACGGCCAGTGTTGAGACCAACACGGCCATGTTCAGCTTCCTCATGCTCGTACTTAACTCGTTTCGGCAGCTTTGATGTCCAATTATGCTCTAATTCTTTCCTTTTTGATTCTTTGACTTCTTTTGGACCTAATGCACACAAACATACGCATATGGTGAGTGTTGGTACCAATTCACATCCAAATATTCCATAAAATCGATATTAAAAACCCCATTTAGATGTGCATATTTTACGCACATCAAGTGTTTAAAGGTAAACAAGAAAATTTCCTCACTGCAGCTGCACACAACTTGTTTACTATAAGCTTGCTCATCAATCTGATATTCGCTACCATGAATAATTGAATACCAAAATTAAAGAGTTTTTTCAAGGGTTGAAATGTGATTGAGGTAAAGGTAAGAATATTTGGATAGAAGTATAAAGTATACTGAAAAATCATGCACTTATTTGAAATGAATGCTTCAAGAACTGAGTGCCAAAACAACAAAAATACTCACTAAGCCTCATTTGAAGTAAATGATGCTCATAGGAATTAAATTCAGAAGAGCTAAGACTTAACAAGTAAGTCAGAAAAAAAAAATTCTTTGTTTTTTTTTTAATATATACTATGTATATATATTACAACAGCTTATATAGGGGCTACATGATTAGTGACATAAACAATAAGAATAGTTATCCAATTTGGATTGAAGGGAGCATCAAAGAATGACTAAAAAGACTAAGTGAATTTAGAACAATGTTAGGCACTATGATTCCATAAATGAAGAAACATTCTCAATCGTCGCATCTTGGGCTCCTCTAGCTGCTGCCTCTCTAGCCTCCCTTATTATTGCGCTAACGAGCCTGTACTCTATGCCATGTAGGTGTCGAGTAGCCATGATCATCTGCATGTTGATCATTTGTCTGATACCTAGTGGTGTCATATCACTAATCTGTGAAAGCTCTGATAGACAATCATCTAATATATCCATTCTCTGGGCTAACCTAGTTACATACGGGCCAAAACAGCAGTGCATCTTCTTCTGGGCGTCTACTATAAATGAACGGACTTGACGAGCCAACAGATATCCCAAGTCAAGCTTCTCACGATGTTGCATAGCCTAGAGGATGAAGACATCGGTTTGTGTGACTGCTCTAAAACTATCTCCCCTGCTTGTAATCGTGTAAGCTAATAAAGTATGGAGATAGCAGAGATGATCCGGAAGGCTAGACGCCTTAGACCTGCTAGGGTAGTATGATTCCGGCCTCAGTACCAATGAATCCCACATGGTATCGTACGAAATTGGGTTGACGTAGATGCAACCCTGATACTCCTTGCCCGAGGTTTCCTGCTCAGTCCATAATCCCAAATGCATGCCGAATTATGGAACTGACATTGAGAAGTCCCTTCTCCTAAGTCTGAAATAAATTGCATTAGGCTGATGCCAGTTTGTGCTCTATTGCTGTAGAAAGAAGGTACTGAGGAATTCAATTGTAAGCTCGCAGTAGGTTGGCTCAATAATGTCGAAGAATCGTGCGTGTGGCAGAGTTTCGAACAGGCATGCACTTCCTGAGCCAATCCCACTCTTTCCAGGGACACAAAGTCGATGCAACATCCAACCATCACTTACTTCCATCTCATGACTTGGAAGCAGCTCTCATTATCTGCATTCTAAAATGTCCATAAAGGATGACGACCAGGTGCGAGTGGATTTGCAGCTGGTGCTCTTCGTAGTTGGACTAGTTGCTATTGTGGTGGAGGTGCTGGTGCTGGTGCTGGTGCTGATGAAGGTGAAGTGGACGAAGATGTTCCTTCGCCATGCGGGTGCTTGCTGGTACCGGCACGTTGCGGTTGCTTTCGACGTGATTGATCGCGATCCCTCATATTGCCTAATGCAATGAATCATTAGTAATTCGAACAAGAAATCAAGTTAACATAAATTATATCGAAAATTAAACAACATAACGGCTATAATTTGACTAACTGAAAACTTTAGACTTAACACTAAGACTAAAGCCTCAATCTCCTACAGAAAACTAATTCACAATTACATTCCAGCCTACTTCATCGTGCACCAAATAAAGAAATTCTATGCTATCAATTGTTCATAATAAAATGCCATAAATAAACTTTATTGCTGCCAAACCCCACACTTATCATTTCATTATTCGAAATCACATAAACAAAGCAACTAGTTTTAACTAAATCTAATCGAAGTCAAATTTAAGCAGTGTAACAAAGCAAACTAGTAAACCATATCAAAATGTCCTAAATAATAGAAAGAATGCATAAAAGAAAAATCAAATTTACTGAAATAAAAGTAAAAGGCCAAGAGACTTACTTGAAGTTGCAGTGACGGCCGTGCTGATCAGCACGGCCCGGTGTTCCAGCCCGTGATGCCCATAGAAACCGTGGTGGACAGGTGAAATCTGAGCTTTCCTTCCCATCTCGAGTCGGCGAACTCCCTACCTGCATTTACCACATATACGCACATATTTAGGCTGTAACTCAAGTAAAATAAATCAAATGGGGAAGTCTGTCTTCACCAATTACCAAAAAAATCAACTTAAGTTACTCAAACCCTATATTCATACAAATATGTTTAGTATATAAAGTAAGTGTTCTAACTATCATCAAGCATGCAAATGATTGATAAAATAAAAATTTTAATAAAAACATAAAATTAAAATCTTGGGGTGCCTCCCAAAAAGCGCTTCTTTTTGGTCGAGTCGCTTAGCTAGACTCTGCAGCAGCATTCCTGCCCTATGGGAAAATTGAGAAAGTGGCTCATTGTAAGCTGGGGCCTGAGGCATATAACCGCAAGGAGGCGGTCCAATGTGTGCAGCAGATTACCAAGGAGGTACTCTCCATACCGAGTTGGGATGCCCAGTCATCCACTCCAAATACTGTCTAGATGACCTGTCACAAACAAACTTGCAACTACCCTTCTCGGGTGTATTATAGCACGAAGTTTCAACTTGATACAAGTTGTTTTCTTCAAATGAATAACACACATCAACAGGCAAAGAAGCATGTAGAGCATCATCAATTAGTATATTCTGTGGTGGCTTATCACATGCAAGACCAATCCTATCAACAATGCTAATGGCATGAACATGGTTAGTGGGAGAACTATCAAATGGGAGCAAACTCAAAGTAACACAGTCATCCCCTACATTAAGCTCTAGTTTTCCCTCAAATATGTCTATTTTAGCTCTAGCCGTGGCAAGGAAAGGTCTTTCTAAAATCAAAGGCACACCATGCTCATTATCCATATCCATAACCATAAAGTCCACAAGAAAAATGAATTTATCTACCTTGACTAGCATATTCTCTACAATCCCCCTAGGAAGCTTAACAGAATGATCAGCTAATTGAATGCACATCCTAGTGGGTTTTGCCTCCCCTAAACCTAGTTTATTGAATATACTCATGGACATGACATTTATGCTAGCACCTAAATGAGCTAATGCATCATCAACACACAAGTTATCCAAAGTGCAAGGAATAATAAAACTCCCTGGGTCGTGAAGTTTCTCTGGTAACTTTCTTTGAAACACTGTTGAGTACTCTTCATTAAGCTTAACATATGCTACCTCTTCCAGCTTGCTTTTGCTGCTAAGTATGTCCTTTAAGAACTTGGCATACTTCGGCATCTGCTTCAATACATCGACAAAAGGCAAGTAAATATGTAGTTGTCTAAAAATATCCAAAAGCTTACTGAACTGCTCTTGCGCTTCTCCTTACTTCAGTCTAGCAGGATAAGGAATCTTGGGTTAATACTCCCTGACTGGGATTGGTTTCACCTTATGCCTCTCAGGTTCCTTAACCTTATTGCTCGCCTCAACTTGCACATCAATAATGCAATCGTCAAAAACAAGCTTAGAAGGAGCTGAAACTAACTTACCTGAACGCAAAGTGACAGTGTTCGCATGCTCCCTCGGGTTAAACTCAGTGGTGCTAAGGAGCACTCCTTATTGCCTTTTAGACAACATCTTAGAAATCTGCCCAATCTGATTTTCCAAGTTCTGAATGGAAGCTTGCTGATTTCTAAGAGCACTATCGGTCTGTTGGAACCTCGTCTCAGTCAACGTGATAAACTTTACTATAAGCTCCTCCAAGTTAGATTTCTTCTCGGCTGGTGGAGAAAGCTCTAATGGTATTGCTCTTGTTACTGGTGATCTCTGAATACTGGTGGACCCTGGGCATTATTATTGCGCCAACTAAAATTGGGGTGATTTCTCCACTTAGGATTGTATTTGCTGCTATAATGGTTGTTTTATTGTCCGGGTGTATTCCGCATGTAATTAACCTATTCATGGTCAGTAGAAACAATAGATGAAATAGAGGAGCTAGCAAACATACCTCCCACATTACAGTTTTCACCGTAGTGCGGGCCACCGCAAAACTCGCAGCGTATTTAGGCTACTTGAACCAGCATCTGAAACTGGTCTAATATCTTGGTTAGAAGCTCCACTTGAGCTGCCAAGGCTGTTGTGGAGTCTAACTGGTTGACCATTCCCTATTTGACTGGCTGACTCCTAGAGGATTGCCATTGGTAGTTGTTCATGGCCATCTCCTCTATCAGATTTTGCGCCTGCTCCAGCGTCTTGCTGTTCAAGGCTCCACGTGCTGCAGCATCTACCATTTGCCTAGTAGTAAGGTTCAAACTGCTATAAAAGGCCTGAACCTGCATCCATATTGGTAGATCGTGGTGTGGACAGCATCTCTACAAGTCCTTGTATCTCTCCTAAGCATCATACATGCTCTCATCGTCCATCTGCACAAAAGAAGAAATGTCATTTCTCAACTTAGTAGTCTTAGCTGGAGGAAAGTACTTATAAAGAAACTTTTCAGCCAAAGATTTCCAGGTAGTGATAGTGTTCGGTGGAAGGGACTGCAACCATCTCTTTGCTCTATCCCTTAAAGAAAATGGAAATAATCTCAGTCGGATGGCATCATCGGTAGTTCCATTTATCTTGACCATGTCGCATATCTCCAAAAAGTTGGCTATATAAGCATTGGGATCCTCGCTTGGCAGCCCTACAAATTGTACACTTTGCTGTACCATCTGGATCACATTTGGCTTTATTTCGAAGTTGTTAGCTGCCATCGGTCGATCTGAGTATACTACAACCATCTCTTTGTTTCCTCTTTAAGCTTCTTTCCTTGCTTTGTCTTTAAGAATTTGGTCTTGCTTATTCCCTTGAGTAAAATTTCACCTAAAACTTAAGGATTCATGGTCCGACATATTGAATTAGGTTAATAACAAGATTGGGCTTTATTAACTCTAACTCTTCAGATGGCTTCGAAGCCTTGGCCTAAATATCTTGAATAAGACCATTTAAGTTCCGTTCATTCTCTTGGCTCTAGCTCTTGTAATTCAGCCTCCCTTGATGAATAATGGGTCATTTAGGATTGGAACTTGATCTCCTTGACCTAGTCGGCTACTTGGTTCTTTGGGTTTGGGGGTTGCATCAATTCAGTTGCCTCTTTTAGGAGAAGAAATAAGAAGCTAAATATGAATAAATAAATAAAGAAATATGAATATACTAAAGTCAAATCAAGAATTAGAGAGGAGTTGATTGGGAAATAATGCTGGCAATCCCAACTTTTATGATCCAGCTTAATAAAAATAAGGGTAAATTCACGTGGGCCTACCTAAAAGCACTCTGACCCAAATCGCTTCATTATATGGATTTCAAACATCAAAGAGCTCGAATTCCAACTTGTATATGCTTGGATTAATCGAAAACAACATGATTTATCCTTTATGCGCTTGGATTTACACCTCGTTCTACTTAATCATCAAGCTAAGGCCTAATACCATCAGTTAAGCTTGTCAATTGCGTTCCCATGATTCTTTACGCCAAACCTTGCATCACCAGGCGTCCTTGTGCCTAGAGGAACAATGAAGGATGGAGATCCAATGGTACAAATTCTACATCAGAATATTTGGGTATTCCTTGATTCTTATCGTTCCCTCTTTCCTCTAAATATTCGTCTGTGATCATTCAAAGAATGATATCAATACATGATCAACTAATTTTATTTCGTCACATTCGTTGAAGCATTGGATCGGTGCCTATGATTGCCGCTTCCATGCACTTTCACTCAACACTCGTGTTTATGCTCCCAAATTAAACCAAACCATCATTCTAGATAAAGATTAGAAAGAGAAAAATTATAGAAACAAACAAAATGAAAATATAGGTAGGATTTCAGATGCGGGAAGGAAAAAATATCACAAGTTCTTTGTTCTCTTCCATACAGCTAGGCGTAAGGATCAAATCGAATTGATTTAAACACAAGGGTAGACAAAGAACACAAAAGAAAGAAAGGACAGGACATATAAGTCTATGCTTGGTAGCGCTAGTGTTGATAAGTCCATAAAGTTTTTGAAAGAACCTATAACTTAATTTTTCGGAAGGTAGAAAACTAAAATAATATGCTAATTACTGTCAATTATTCAGTTGGATGCGGTTTTTATAGTGCAAAAGCTTGAATTCCATATGAAGAAGAAACTGGAAGCTAAATATGAATAAATAAATAAAGATGAATAAACTAAAGTCAAATCAACAACCGGAGAGGAGTTGACTGGTCAATAGCTCTTACAGTCCTAAATTTTATGAGCCAGCTTAATACGAACCAAACTAGCACAGCGAATCCTACTCTAACAAGGATTCTTGATGATGAAAATCCTACTAGCTCAAGAAATTTTAATCCAATAAGGAGTCCTGACTCAACTAGGAATCCTAGTCCAATAAGAAGTCCTCATGATATTAAGAGTATAAACAACAAAAGGAATCCTAAATCAATTAGGAGTCCCTGTTTGATTCAAATTGCAAGTCAATGAGCTTATCCAAGACATTTGGGCCAAGGACACATGGCTTAAAGAATTGGATTTAGGTTCAAGGATCATTAATCTAATTCAGTTTATTGGGCTTGAATGAATTTAATTAGGCTCAAAAAGACCAAAGAAGCTGAATTGGACCATATGAAGACTTTGGGCCTAACTTATGTAAATTAGGATTTTATGGCTTGTTTTAGGTGGCCACGCATGTATTTTAACCTAACTAGGACTCTGTTTAAATTATCTCTTTTAGTTAGTAATGTTATCCTTATCTTAGATGAGATGTAAATCCTTATGAGTTAAGATTTAGGGTTTTCTAAGGCCTATATAAGGCTAGTACGAATTTTGATGTAGAAAAAACTTGAAGTTGAATGATAATTGGTGATAGGCTATTTGTGTAGCTAAAATCTAAGGCAGTGAACCTATCGATGCAGGCTAGCACAAATAGTGAGTATCAAGGTCGTATTCTCGGGAAAAGGTGATCCAAGACCTACTACAGCGTCTTATGTTATCTAACCTAAACAAAATCGAAAAAGTATTATGCTATGATTAAATATGAACAGAGTGTCAAAAAATCTGAAAGGATTTAGGAAAACTCTCGAAGGAAAAAGCAAACCCTAGGGGACCTAAGCTAGTTGGATTTTAGTGAAGATAGAGATTATATTGATTATCAACTGCAATTACTTGTGGACGAATTCTTAACTGAATTTGGTCTCCCTCTCGAGATAACCGAATTCCTAAACCTAATAACCTAAAGTTGGAATCTCTTCCTAACGATCTATTATTCGATTAGCATTATGGTTTAACCCGTCTCTATTAAGCTTCGTTAATTCTTAATTCGACTAGTCAATTACCCTTATCTTTAAGTGATTATTAACCAGTTCTTGCTATTCAAATTTCTAATTACTAAATGAATTTCTCAATTACATAAAGCAATCTGAATACCACAACTCACAACGTCTCATGAATAAAGTGATTTCTCATTAATAATGAAAGCAAGAAGAGTCAAGCATTGATAATCAAAATATCATAAACATTAAAATCAATCCAACAACTTAGGAACCCCAATGGGTTTAACAAATTTAGTTACTCATACTAATAAGCAACACAAAGTAAAGAATAGATTTAGAAAAGTAAATTAAAGGCATGTACACCCTTCTTTTTCAAGTTGGATGAGAAACCCTAAATTTCCAATTCAGAATAGTAAACCCTAATTTGCTTCTTGAATGCTCCCAAATCTTGTCTTGATCTTCAATTTGATGTTAAAACAGTTGTAATCCTTCCTTCAATAGATGAAATGATCTTCTAAGGTCGAGTATTGAAGTCTGGAAGAAGATGGTCTAAGCTTGTATAATGGAAATCAAGTCGAAAAATCGAACCCTAATTCAGCAAATCGTTTTTGCCTATATAATTCCTTCAGCACGGCCGTGGTCAAGCCCATGCTGATCAGCACGGGCGGAGTCCAGGCCATGCTGGACCTCCGTATTCCGCAAATCGTGATTTTTCCAAGCCATGCCCTAGCCGGTGCTGAACCACCACGGACCACTCTTGAAGGGCAACTATTTGATGGTTCAGCATGGTCGGAGTCCAGGCCGTGCTCAACCTTGGAATGCTAGTCCTTGCTCAATTTGATGGATTCTGGTCCGTAATTGCACGTATTTCCCTTGATAATGACCTGAAACATGAAAGGAACCAAAAGGCAGGTGATTCTGGCATAAAACGAGATAACTATGCAGAAAATTGTAAACAATTGGTCCTGTAAATATGTATAATTTGATGCATATCAATTCACCCCACACTTAAGCTTTTGCTTGTCCTCAAGTAATCAATAACTCAATACATGCACAAGTAACAATCACCCCTCAGAATCCATGCTAAAGTTCACAACTCAACCTTATTCAACATATAAAGAATGAAACTCAAGTAACAAACAAGTTATATAACTTTAAAGAAGAACTATAATAATACCATCTCGAAACACAACTCATATAACAATTAAGTACTAAAGACTAAGAACCATTGCCTTATAGGAATCTCTCAAATCACTCATAGTGTTTACAGGTAAATAAGAAAATTCCCTTAATGCAGCTGCACAAAACTTGTTTACCATAAGCTTACTCCTAAATCTCATCTTCGCTACCACGAATAATTGAATACCGAAATCAAAGGGTCTTTTCAAGGGTTAAAATGTGGCTGAGTTAAAGGTAAGAATATTTGGATAGAAGTGTAAAGTATATTAAAGAATCATGCACTTATTTGAAATGAATGCTTCAGGAACTGAGTGCTAAAACAACAAAAATATCCACTAAGCCTTATTTGAAGTAAAGCATGCTCACAAGAGTTAAATTTAAAAGAGCTAGTATATATATTACAACAGCTTATATAGGGACTGCTGTGGTTAGTGATAGTTATCCAATTTGAACTGAAGGGAACATCAAAGAATGACTAAAAAGACTAAGTGAATTAAGAACAACGTTAGGCACTATGATCCCATAAATGAAGAAACATAACACAATTACTCAGTATACAGGGTGAAAGGAAAGGCAAATGTATAGAATGGTGTATGTATAGTGATTAGGTGTAAATTATGAAGAAAAGGTTAAGGCTCAAAACTGGTTGACTAATGGAACAGAGGGTAGGCTTTTGGCCAGATGTGGTGAAATCCTAAGTTGCCCAAATCATCTAATGGTATTAAAGATTCATGTAACCGCAGCAAGCATTACAGGGCAAGTTCTAGAAATAAAAGTAAGTACAGTGCACACTCAAACAAGAAAAGTCATGAGCATAATGTGCAATGGATACTCAATTTTGGTTAAAAAACTCACGTTTGAAGTGGCTAAAATTTGCAATTGGTTCTCAGACTTATCAATTGAACCATCATATAAATTGAATACGAGATTGACATAATCAAAGTTCATAGTCAAAGGCTGTAAATTCGCAAGGAACTCAAGTAACACCAGTTTAACCCGGCCAAATTGACATATTGAATACAGTGAAATTGCTTTTAAGAACAAAAGATAAAAAGGGACAACCAAGTACTAGGTGTGAATTAAGTTATTAATTATGAAAGAATAAACTAAACTTGATTGTCATGAAAAACCTAGGTTCTAAGATCCTAAGAATAGTCCATTATCATTGCCTTTAAACAATTAAGGGATATAGCCACAAATACCTACCCCACACTTGAGTATACAGTGTTAAAAAAAAATTAAAACTGGGTATAGCACATAACTAGCACATCATAATCATTGAAGATCATACATAAATGTACATATCAAGATGGCAAAGCAAAGTGTTCTACTAAAATATATTAACATATAAGGAAAATGAAAGGAAATAACATAAAATTGAAAATGCAAAAAGAAAAGAAAAGAAAGTAAAATAAAACAAAGAAGGAAAATAAAAAGGAAAAGGAGAAACAAAAATAGCACAAATTTTTATTTCACTGCTGGTAGTCTACCGAAGGCGCATCCTCATTGGCCAAATCTGCTGGAGGATAAAGAGTAGGGGAAGTCACTGAAGGAGGGGGCGGTGGTGGTGGCACAGGGTCCATGAAGCATCCTGCTAGATCAAACTCCGTATCATCGATGAACCACTAATTTTGTGCTCGAGTCTCCACCATCTTTTTAATCTGCTCTACCATTAGGTCTGTATGGGTGACCTGCCTCTCCAACCCATGCATAAGCTGCTGGAGCATATTGTTTAAACCTCGAAACTGTGCCCTAGTCTCCTCTTGAAACTGCCTAAACTCCTTTCTCTACTGCGCAAACTTAGTATAGTGCTTCTGCTGTAATTCGCAAACTTGATCTAGCCGGTTAGCCAAAGCACTAACACAGAACTGTGCTCCATTTTTTGGGCCCTACTTGGGCATGGTCTTAAAGTTATTTAGTGTTTCTTCTTCTTATGAAATGAGGGCTTTCGCACTATAGAAACCACATACAACTGAATACTTAATGGGCATATGATTTCAGATTTCTACCTTGCGAGAAATCAAGTTATGGATTCTTTCAAGAACTTTATGGACTTAATCAACCTCGCTAGTGAGCATAGACTTATAATCACGTCCATCCTTTCTCTTATGTTCTTTGTCTACCCTTGTGTTTAAATCAATTCCATTTGATCCTTATGATTAGCCATATGCAAGAGAATAAAGAACTTATGATTGCTTTCCTTATCAGATATGAAATCCTATCGATATTCTCATTTTTATTCATTTATTTTATGTCTCTCTTTCTAATTCCTGTCTACTATGATGGTTTGGTTTTATTTGGGAGCATAAATATTAGTGTTGAATTGAAGCGGTAACCGTAGGCACCGATCTAATGCTTCGATGAATGCAAAGAAAGAAAATTAGTTAATCGTGTATTAATATCATTCTCTGAATAATTGCAGACGAATCTTTTGGAGGAAAGAGGGAACAATGAGAATCAAGGCATGCCCAAATTGATACGAACTAGCTAACTTATGCCAAACCCATATTCAATGTTAATGTCTTCACCAAAAATCATCCACCTAATCAAGTAAAGAAACTTTAACTCCCAATAACACCTTTAAATAATTTGTACTTAAGAACCTTAATTATAAAGAATTAAAGGTTGTTTAGCATAAACATAAGTTTAAGTTAAACGAAGTTTGTAAAATACCAAGTATTACTTGATAAACTCACCGAGTTCATAAAGAACATAGGAAGAGAATTAACTCCAAAATAATTCAACAACTCCCCTTACATAGAAATTCATAATAACTTATTTAGGCCTTAAAGAAACCTAATTCTATAATGATAAGGAAGCAAACAACAATAAGGCTAAGAATAGAACTCCTAAACTAAAGGGATAACTCAAATCAAGACTCCTAATAATTAAAAGACTTCTTTAAATGAACAAATACTTCTAAACTTCATCCAACCCTAGTCCATATAATAAACATGACAATTGGGCTTAACTAACATGTGATATGTAGCCCGTTCTTAAGTATTAGATTCCAAATAGCTTGACTTGATTATCTTGGTCTTATCTTGTCCTGATCATGCCATCATATGTTGCATTGAGTTGATAAGAGTATCTTGAGGCCCATTATCTTGATTAAGCCTAATCTCACTTGGACTTTGAATCGGGCTAGGATTTCTAGTGGACATAGGTTTCCATTCGTCGCTTGGACTCCTAATATTAGTAGAACTCCTTGCTGGATTGGGATTCCTAGTAGAATTAGGACTCCTTGTTGAAGAAGGATTCCATGAGTAAGTAGGATTTGCATTATTAGGTTTTCTTATTGGTGTAAAATTTCTTGTGCTACATGGGTTCTCATCACATATATTCTTATTTATGATTTGCACCATTGGGATCTCCATCATTCCTTGCTCCTCTAAGGACGAGGACTCCTGATGACACAAGGATTGGCATAAGGAAACATGAGAGCGCAATTAACAAGCTTGATGGGTGGCATTGGGGTTTACCTTGATGATCAAGCGGGATGAGGCATTAATCCATGCATGTCAGGCATAACTCATGTTATTTTCAATTAATCCAAGTGTAATACTAGTTCGAATTCAAGCGCTCTAATGTCTGAAATGCATACAACGAAGTAATTTAGGTCGGAGTTTTTTGAGGTATGCCCACGTGAATTTACCATTTTTTTTGTTAAGCTGGCTCATAAAAATTTAGGACTATGAGAGTTGTTGCCCAGCCAACTCCTCTCTCGTTCTTGATTTGACTTTATTTATCTTTTTGTATTTATTTACTCATATTTAGGATACTTGAGGCTAATGGGCATATTATTTCAGTTTTCTACCTTGCGGGAAATCAAGTTATGGGTTCTTTGAAGAATTTTTTGGACTTAATGAACACTCACGCTAGTGAGCGTAGACTTATCGTCATGACCATCCTTTCTCTTGTGTTCTTTGTGTACCCTTGTGTTTAAATCAATTCCGTTTGATCCTTATGATTAGCCATATGAAAGAGAACAAAGAACTTATGATTGCTTTCCTTATCGAATCTGAAATCCTATCGATATTCTCATTTTTATTTATTTATTTTGTGTCTCTCTTTCTAACCCTTGTCTAGTATGATGGTTTGGTTTTATTTAGGAGCATAAACACAAGTGTTGAATGGAAGTAGCAATCATAGGCGCCGATCTAATGCTTCGATGAATGTGAAGAAAGAAAATTAGTTAATCATGTATTGATATCATTCTCCGAATAATCGTGGATGAATCTTTTGGAGGAAAGAGGGAACAACAAGAATCAAGGCACACCCAAATTTATACGAACTAGCTAATTTGTGCCAAACCCGTACTCAATGTTGATGTCTTCACCCAAAGTCATTTACCTAATCAAATAAAGAAACTTTAACTCCCAACAGGACACTTAAATAACTTGTACTTGAGAACCTTAATTATAAAGAATTAAAGGCTGTTTAGCATAAACATAAGTTTAAGTTGAATGAAGTTTATAAAATGCCAAGTATTTACTTGATAAATTCACTAAGTTCATAAAGAACAAAAGAAGAGAATTAACTCCAAAATAATCAATATTCAACAACTCCCTTTATATAGAAATTCGCACTAGCTTATATAGGCGTTAAAGAAACCTAATTCTATAATATAAGGAAGCAAACAATAACAAGACTAGAAATAGAACTCCTAAACTAAAAGGAGAACACAAAACAAGACTCCTAATAATTAAAAGACTTCTTTAAATGAACAAATACTTCTAAAATTCGTCCAACCCTAGTCCATATAATAAACATGACAATTGGGCTTAAGTAACATATGATATGTAGCCAGTTCTTGAGTATTGGACTCCAAATAGCTTGACTTGATTATCTTGGGCTTATCTTGTCTTCATCATGCCTTTATATGTTGCATTGAGTTGATAAGAGTATCTTGAGGCCCATTATCTTGATTAAGCCTAATCTCACTTGTACTTTGAATTGGGCTAGGATTCTTAGTGGAAATAGGATTCCTTTCATCGCTTGAACTCCTAATATTAGTAGAACTCCTTGCTGGATTAGGATTCCTACTAGAATTAGGACTCCTTGTTGAAGTAGGATTCCTTGTGCAAGTAGGATTTGCATTATTAGATTTTCTTGTTGGTGTAGAATTCCTTGTGCGACATGGGTTCTCATGACAGATATTCTTGTTTATGATTTACACCATTGGGATCTCCATCATTCCTTGCTTCTCTAAGGACGAGGACTCCTGATGACACAAGGATTGGCATAAGGAAACATGAGAGCGCAATTGACAAGCTTGACCGGTGGCATTGGGGATTACCTTGATGATCAAGCAGGACGAGACATAAATCCATGCATGTCAGGCACAACTCATGTTGTTTTCAATTAATCCAAGCGCAATACTATTTCGAATTCGAGCGCTCTACTGTCTAAAATGCATACAATGAAGTAATTTGGATTATAGTGTTTTTATATAGGCCCACGTGAGTTTACCATTATTTTTGTTAAGCTGGCTTATAAAAATTTTGA